>NC_141874.1:4242424-4545454 GCF_056163025.1 Triticum urartu
AGTCGTGTTGAAGGTGGAGCTAGATTGAGGGGCTACGGTGTATGGATCCAGAGAACCGAAGCCTATTCAGCGGTGGGAAAAAGCGAGGGACACGTAGTTCAGACTGAAGCCCAGTGGTCTGATGGAAGCGTGAAATTCGTCATCGGTCGGTGATGATCGGTGGTACTCTGCAGTGGGGGTTGAGTGATGTGGTTTCGCGACCCTTGAGACTCGACCGGGACAGCGGAGGCTCGACGCGGTAATAGCGGCGAGGCGTGCGGTACGCACGGGACATGGAGACGGGCCAGGGCTCTGGTGGTCATACATGTGGTGAGACAACTGCGAATTTGACTCGGGATGACTATAAGCAATGGTGAAATTCCTTCAAGTTTCAGACAAGCGGTCAAGAAAGGAGCGATGATGTTGAGTTCAGGTAACTCTTACGTGTGACACCCAATATGTGAGTTGTTCACTTTCACGCAGGTCAGAGATCAGTGTGTGATGACATTGGACGGATACTCTGGAAGTTGGGAGCACAAACTAGAGTAACAAGGAACTTAAGTTTGCTCGAGTGTTGACTGTGGTCAAGAAAAGGAGGGACTACAAGTTGCAGGTGGAGTCACATGGAGTCTTTGGAGTAGCGGATGCACTCATGGGATAAGCTCAAGTCCAATGTACATGGAAGTTTGACGCATGGACAAATCCAGGATGGTGGAGAATATTCGCCAAGGTGGAGTTTGTTAGAGTTGTGTCGAATATTATGTACAAGGTAGGTTACAGTTGGACTAGGAGTTGTATTGTGTTTACATAGGATGTGGAGTTGTGTCCTAATAGGACACTTGTATCCTAGGCCTCTCATATATAGCGGGGGTAGACACACGATGTAACCTATGCCAACATAATAGCACCGGAACGCAGGGGAAGCCGGCGGCATGTGCCGGTGTCCAGGGCGACCGGGTGCGGTATTGTGACGGTGTCACGGGGAGGAGCGCCCGTAGTCAAGCCCCGGGGATGTAGCCATATCGGTGAACCTCATTAACAAATCTTGGCGCCGTGCCTTGTGTGATTGCTTGGTCCTCGGATGATCGACGGTATGCCTCGGATTTATTCTAACACATACCAAGACAAAATGAGTCTATAACATAATAAATGAAGTGTTGCATGACACCACACATATGTTACTCCTCGTTGTAGAGGTAGTAACATGAACTAGTAACATATTCATGTTAATAGTTCAAGTTACTCCCCATTGTGGCTAGTATTAGCCAACATTTCATAAGGAGGATGGATATTTTGCGGCTCTTGGAGTCAAAGCAGCATCGAGATCGAGACGATTCTAATACAGGTTGGCATCCAAATTGCAGGACTACTCGGTTACTGTAGATAGGCACCAATGAGTGAGCAGATAATCTAAATTAGAAAAGAGAGAAGACAAGCCGCTGTACTAAAGATGACTCTACAATTCCCGAAAATTTTGCAAGTTCTAAGAGAATCTAGAATTTACTGACTCTAGTTCCAAGATATTTTTCCTAAAAGAACATTGAGTTATTTTCATGACATTTCGTGATTCTCCAAATTTCAAGAATTCCCCGATACAAATTTAAAATAACTTTATTGTACTAAGACCAATAAATAATTTTTTCTTTTGATAAAGCTAATAAGTCCATGATATTAATTCCAGGGATATTTTTGGGGGAAACAACACATGATTTCTAGAATTCAAATATCAATTGGATAACTAGGAATTAAACACTAATTATCGTAGGAAAACCAGTATGCTAATTCAGAGAAATTATGCCTCTTCTAAGAAACTAATAATTCATAATACATTTTCTAGGTTTCTTTAGAATATATCCAATGGTTTCCATGTTATTTTATGACTTTCAAACATTCAAATTTAAAAGGATAACTGAGAATTCCTTGATATTAATTCCATGTAGTTTTATTATAATTTCTAGAAATTATGTATGCTCATGAGACAACCGAGAATTCAACTTTAATCTAGTAACCAAGTACTATTTCTCGATTTTTGAAAATTCATATTCAAACAAAAATGAATCTAGGGTGTACATAATCCATACTACTTAGTGCAAAATTTGTGATGTAAACCAGACAGATCGATAAGAAAACGGTATGGCACTTAATTTGTACACAACCATTGGTCCAAACCACTATAGCATTCACACCTTGGTGGTAGTTCTTCCCCACAGAAAAAAACCCCTTCATAGCTGGACTATAAGATCTCACTGTGAGAAGGCGGGCAATGCGTGTAGTTGATGGCCTTATAGAGGAAGTGGTGTCCTTTTGCTTGATAGTATAATTATACAGTTTCACTCATTACTAAAGGACATAAAATGAGGGAGACAAATTACACTTGGAGACTTTTCGTCATTGTTTTATTTTTCCCACATTTTTGGCACTGCCAGACTGACATAGTACCAAACCATTATGAACGTGTCGGTTGGTTAGCATCAAATGAGGAGTACTACTGGTTCATGATATTTTTGAGTTGGCTGTGACATTACTCCCACCGAGCTGGAGCGGATGTGTTGGTTTTGATGATTGTTGAGTGTTGGTTAGTGAGCATTCAATATGGACGAGGGCCGGTGGGCAGGGACTTTTGGCTCTCAGGTCCAAGGAGAAAGGGAAATGAGCTCTGTAGCAATAGAATTCTAATACAGGTTGTTATACGTTCAAATTGTAGGGCCACTCAGTTATTTTAACAGGGATGAAAAAAGACAAGCTGTCGTGATGCCCGATCCTCGTCAATACATCACAACATGGTGCAATGCTGGACAGATAAAGAGACATCATAATTTTACTGCCCATTTTCACTATGATGTTGAAATAATGTAGGCAGCCTACTGGTTGCTCGTCATTTCCTATATATGATATCCAAATTGTGGGGATAATTGTCCCACATGTAGATGATTCTGGATTTTGGCTATTGTATGCATTCAACATGTCAGAAAAGAAGCTCACACCCTTGATCTGAAGATGACCTTGGAGGGTGTTCCAAAAACAGAATGAAGTAAACTGCAGTACATACTTCAGTTCCTGTTATTGGTTTTTGTTGTTTCAAAATTTGGGAGTATGTGAGTTCATAGTTTGTACTCGTGCGCAACATTCAAAGGTGTGTGATGCTCAAAAGCATCATGTATGCTTTGATAAAAAAATGACAAAATATAACCAGGCAGTAATATTGACTGATTACTAGATCGCCGAAAGCTAAATGAACCAACTATATATGCTGGAAAAGTACAATGTGAACAGAAATGAACAAGATGGGAAGTTCAGGGCTCCTTGAAGATAGAATGTGAACAGATGGGACATGTATAGCGACATGAACACGAGACACGCACAAGTTTGTGAGACCCAACAACCACTGGTTACTCGTCCTTGATCAGTGGCATGACAAGTGGACATTATGCTTGATCTAACTTGCCTATACGTACACACACATGCAACTCCATTCGTTTCAGACTGATTCCAGTGGATAACTGAGAATTCCACCATATTAATTCAGGGAATATTATTATAATAATTTTTGGGAAATCATGTATCTTATAAAGAATCCAATGGTGAAAATGATTCAAGATTTGGACGCACGGTTTAAGAGATAAAAACATTTTGAATAAACGGATCTACGAAAAAAAAGGAAAACTCTCAGGTTGCGATAAGTGACGCACATGCAACGTGTCACTTGTCGCAATCTGGAAAAGTGGGAGTGATCTTTGCAATGAGTACTCCTCAATTAGTGATTTCGAAATTATCCAGCATTGCACGCATCGCACAACCACTGCATGGCCCAGCCCAGCAGCCCACATCCCCACTTCACAGAACTGTCTTGAACAACTTTTGGAAAACTCGAACAAGCTTTGAATGCTGTGGACAATTTTTATTCCGGCACAAAAATTTAAATGGGCGAATATTTTTCAAAAAAACACGAATTTGTTTTGAAAATATGAACAATTTTCAGAATCTAGCTGCAGGCTACGCTTCTGCTGCCTAGCCAATTAATGTGTCTGCTTCTTCTTAAGTTTGCATGGCTCCAGCAAGCATATCTACTCCATGGGCTTGCAGCAAAACACACCCGAACCACTTGATTTGAAAATATACGGACGATTTGAGAGTCCGCGTTGGAGCTAGTCCGACCCGATGTGTAATTTAGGATTACTCATCTCGTCCGTTTCATAGGCCTCCGTATTTTGCTTCGTTGTAACATGCACGAAGCGTGGTCAATACTGGTAATCATACACGTGCGACGGACCTGCTGTGCAACCCTGGGAACTACTTCCTTAATCTGCGTCTTGGTGTGAGCATATTATTTCTCAAGATCAGACACAAAGAACGCGAACGCAGTGCGGCACTCTTCCTTTGTCTCGCGTGGCAGGACAGCGGGACATTGCGAGAGCTGCGGCCACTGTCCTGCTGTTTTACAAAAAGTGAACATTGCCAGAGCATAAAGCCGTGTTTTAAAAAATGTGAACACTTATTTAATTGCATGAAAATTATTTAGGAAAAGTGTGTGGAATTTTTATACATAATGCTTGAATATTTTAAAAAAACGTGTGGACATTTTAAAAACTATGCAATCCTTTTAGAAAAATCAGAAAAAAAATACTCCCTACGATCCATATTACTTGCCGTTACTTTAGTAAAGTTGTACTAAAGCAACGAAAAGTAATATCGATCGGAGGGAGTATAACTTCTAAGAATAAATTTTTTAAATTATGATTTTAAGAAAACATGAACATTTTTGGGAAAAAATTTAAACATTTTTCAAAAGAGTTGAAACTCCAAGAAATAAGAAAAATAAAAATGGAAAAGGTATAAAAGAAAATAACTAGAAGAACACCTGTGGAAACAAACAGAAATAAAAACACAAACCAGAGAAACCCTATGAAACCTATGGGGAAAAATCGATTAGAAAGAAAATCACTCGTCCTCTCCTCCCCTATTAGGGCCTGGCACATGACGCCGCCCGTGTGTATTTGCCGAACAATTTGACACAATAACCTTCAAATGGGGAATAACTATTTAGCGCTGTTCGCGTGTCGTTAGCTTGATGGGCCACAGCCTAGCAGCGGTAGGTCACCTGCTCCTCTCACGTCGCTAGCTAGCTTAAAGAACCAGTAACCGCTGGCTAGCTGGTTTTTCGGAAACAAAAGCTGTTTTTTGTTTTTGGAATATTTGAATTTTTTCGAAAAATCATAAAACAGTCACATATTTTAAAAAGATGATTTCTATTTTTTAAAATATTTAATTAATTTACAAAAAATTGTCATGGGTTAATATCCGCAATTTAAAAATATTCATGAGTTATGAGAAATGTCCACTATTTGGAAGAGATGTCGCCAATTCTAAAAAATATATTCATGGATTTGAAAAACTATTTCTTGGTATGAAAATTATTTAAGAATTTAAAAATGTGCAGAAAATTTAAAATGCCCATTAATTTTATAAAATAACTAAAAAAGAGGAGAATAAAAATAAAAATCTATCATGGAAAAAACTGAAAAGAAACAACGAAAAGAGAAAGGCGAATAGCTTCTAAAAATCGGTGAAGAAGACGCCATCCAAAAAACATAGAGGAAGAATAAAAGGAAAATCCAAGGGATGTGTTAGGGACGTATTTTTTTTCCATGGGCATGGGTGAGATGTGGCCCTGCAAAGAAAGAGATGTGAATAGTTACAAAACGAAAATTTTCTCCAGCCAACCTGATGTGTTCATTGTGGTCAACTGGCACGCAGGCATGCGCCAAATTCAGACCCAAGACACCACTGGCGGAGCTACAATTAAAATATTGGGTGGGCCAGATGGCTTAGGCTACAGGGGATCCCAAATTTTGGTACAAATTTACCTTCACTCCTTTGTATATTGGACTGGGGCTGGGAGGGCCATGGCATTGTTTTGTTCTTATGTAGCTCCGCCACTGCAAGACACAAAAAAGCCTGCTCCACATCTGCATGCACACTGACTGGCGGAGCTTCTTGTAGATGATTATGCAACTCACGATATGTTGATCGGGTGCAATACGCACGTATATATAAGTACAAAGGGTAGCCACGTCCTCAACTATACATGGAAGGAGGAGGGCTTATTGTACAAGAAATACACATATATATCTACGTCTCAACACCCCCCCGCAGTCGAAGCGGCACCATGGTCGACGCAAAGACTTGATCGAAACTCCTCGAAAGACGCAGTAGACATGCCCTTTGTCATGATGTCAGCAAATTGTTGGGACGTAAGGACATGGAGCACGCGTATATGACCAAGAGCTACCTGTTCCCGAACAAAATGGATATCAATCTCAATGTGCTTGGTGAGTCGATGATGAACTGGGTTGGCGGAGAGGTAGACCGCAGAAACATTGTCACAGTAGACAATGGTGGCCTTGTCAACCGGAGACAAGAGCTCATGTAGAAGCTGACGAAGCTAGGAACACTCGGCGACGACGTTGGCAACGGCGCGGTACTCCGCTTCTGCACTGGAGCAGGAAACAACGGGCTGCCGCTTGGACGACCATGAGATGAGTGATGGTCCAAGGTAGACGCAATAACCAGAGGTCGAGCGGCGCGTGTCAGGGCAGCCGGCCCAATCAGCGTCAGAATTAGCCGTCATATCCAGAGAGGATGAAGCCTGAAGTGACAAGCCAAGATCCAAGGTGCCACGGATATAGCGCAGAATGCGCTTGACCGCGGTCCAGTGAGCATCACGAGGAGCATGCATATGGAGACACACCTGCTGCACAGCGTACTGGAGCTCCGGACGAGTAAGAGTGAGGTACTGAAGAGCACCAACAATCGACCTGTAGAACGGAGCATCTGAAGCAGGAGAACCATCTGTGGCAGAAAGCTTGGCCTTTGTATCGACAGGTGTGGCAGCCGGTTTACAGTTAAGCATCCCGGCACGGTCCAGAAGCTCGTGAGCATACTTCCGCTGATGAAGAAAGAAGCCATCTGCTCGACGAATAACCTTGATCCCGAGGAAATAGTGCAGAGGACCTAAGTCCTTAATGGCAAACTTAGCACGAAGACGATCAGTGAGCTGTCGAAGAAGGGCAGTCGAGCATGCTGTCAAGATGATGTCGTCGACATAGAGCAGCAGGAAAGCAGTAGCATCACCCTGGTGGTAGACAAACAATGAAGCATCGGAGCGAGTGGAGCGGAAGCCAAGCTGAGTAAGAAACGTTGCGATGCGCTGGTACCACGCGCGAGGAGCTTGCTTGAGCCCGTACAAGGACCGAGAGAGCAAGCACGCATGATCTGGAGAAGACTCATCGACGAACCCAGTCAGCTGCTGACAGAACACCTGTTCCTCAAGATGACCATGAAGAAAGGCATTCGAAACATCCATCTGGTGCACAGGCCAGGAGCGAGAAAGCGCCAGCTGAAGAACAGTCCGAATCGTGCCGGATTTGACAACCGGTGCGAAAGTGTCGGTGAAGTCAACACCTGCTCGTTGACGAAAACCCCGAACGACCCAACGAGCCTTGTGTCGGTCAAGAGTACCATCCGGATGAAACTTGTGCTTGAACACCCACTTCCCGGTAATGATGTTGGCCCGAGGAGGACGGGGAACAAGCTTCCAAGTGTGATTGCGTTGCAATGCGTCAAATTCCTCCTTCATCGCGGCAAACCACATGGGGTCGCGAAGCGCGGAACGGGCGGAGGTCGGCAGGGGTGAAGGTGACCAAGATGTCGAAGCCACGGAGGTGTACTCATCCGGAGGATAGCGAGTGCTCGGCCGATGGACACCCAGGCGTGACCGAGTGACCGGGCCAACGGGTGGTGGTACGACAGCAACCACCGGTGCTGGCGCCAAGTCCGGCGGCGAAGAAGCCGGCGACACAGCCTGCTGTGAAGAGGCCGGCGTCGCGTCCGGTGAAGAAGCCGGGACTAAGGCAGGCGATCCTGGCGAGACCAGGGCTGAACCCGGTGATGAAGAACGCGGGGAGGCTGGCTCGGAGGCGGGCGCCAAGCTCGGTGTCGAGGCACCCGAAGAGGCCGGCTCGGTGGCCGGCTCGGAGGCCGGTGAGGCCGGCACAGTGGCCGGCGTGGAGACCGGCGCAGAGGCCGTTGAGATCGGCGCAGAGGCCGGCAGGCCCGATGAAGCTGCGGGCAGGAGACAGAGCACCGCGCGTCCGGGGGGCACCGCACGTCCAGGGGCACCGCGCGCCCAGGGGGCGCCCTGTGCCGTGTGTCGAAGCCGGGCGGACAGGGTCGGCCAGAGAGGGGCCGGGCGCCGATGAAGAAGCCGCCTGCTGTTCCTGTTTAAACGGAAAACACAGCTCATCGAAATAAACATGCCGAGATGTGATGACACGGTGGGAAACCGGATCATAGCATCTATAGCCCTTGGTGTTAGCCGGGTAACCGAGGAAGACACACGGAAGAGAACGAGGAGCAAGTTTATGAGGAGAGATGGCGGCGGTACTAGGATAACACAGACAACCAAAGATACGAAGACCGTCGTATGAGGGAGGAGACCCAAAGAGGAGGTGATGAGGTGTGAAGTTCCACCAGGTGCGACATGGACGAAGATTGATGAGGAGGGTGGCGGTAGCAAGAGTGTCGGGCCAGAAGCGAGGTGGCATGTATGCATGGAAGAGGAGAGTGCGAACGCAATCATTAAGAGTGCGGAGAATGGGTTCAGCCCGACCGTTCTGCTGTGAAGTGTATGGACATGTAAGACGAAAAATAGTGCCATGTGTGGAGAGAAGATTGCGGATGATGATGTTGTCGAATTCTTTCCCGTTGTCAGTTTGCAAAGCTCAGATAGGGCGACCAAATTGTGTAGACACGTAAGAGTAGAAGGCCGTAAGGGTGCAACAACTTCGGACTTCTTACGCAATGGGAAGGTCCACACGAAGTGAGAATAGTCATCCAAAATAACAAAATAATATGAAAAACCAGTATTACTAGCAATGGGAGAGGTCCAGACATCACTATGGACTAATTCAAAAGGTAACGATGCAACTGTGGATGAAGCACTAAAGGGAAGGCGAACATGTTTACCCAGACGGCATGCGTGACAAGAATGCGCATCCGTTTTATTACATGTAAAAGAAAAATACCTAACTATTTGACGAAGAGCAGTGGAGCTAGGATGACCAAGACGAGCGTGCCAAAGATCGACGCCGGCAGAAAAAGCAACTGGCCCAGCATGAGTGGATGATGGAGGCTGGACGGAGTACGTATCGCCGGGGCTGTCACAGCGGTGAAGAACCATCCGGGTGAGGGCGTCCTTAACAGAAAAACCAACTTCGTCAAATTCCACAGTAACAGAGTTATCACGAGAAAGTTTACGGACCCAGACTAAGTTTTGAATAAGTTCAGGAGACACAAGAACATTATTGACATAAAGTGGTCTAGAGTTCGAAGGAAAACTAGTGAAACCAATATGAGTGATAGGAAGACCCGCACCATTACCGACAATGATACGAGAGGAAGTGTGAATAGGAGACGCGAAAGAGAGGTTACCCGGATAAGCGGCCATATGGGAAGATGCACCGGTGTCCATAAACCAGTCACCACCGCCGGAATATGCCCCGGTCGGAGGCTGTTGATGTAGTGCAGCAAGGAGAGCCGGATCGTAGGAGACCGGCGCCTGGTAGCCCGCTTAGCCAGTCACTCCGGCGCTAGGGTGTGGCCCGCCATAGCCAACCGGAGCAGGAGAGTAGTAGGGTTGTGGGGCGACCAGGCCGGTTTGCTGACCGGCGAAGAAAGCCTGATGACCGGATGGTCCGGGCCCGAGGAGACTCGGAGCGGGAGGGCGGGGCACGGGCATGGTGTAGGCATGCACAAACCCGGTCCAGGGGTTGTGCCCCCCCCCCAAGGTGGCGTCGGCTGCTGCTGGGGAGCACCGGCGCGCGGCTGCGGCTGCTACTGGCCTTTGCCACGGCCACGGCGCCACTAGCGCGGCTGCTGCTGCTGCTGGCCTTTGCCACGGCCACGGCGCCGCTGGCGCGGTTGCTGCTGCTGTTGCTGCTGCGGCGGTTGTTGAGGAAGAGCCGCTGGAGCCGCGGGAGCCGGAGATCGCGGCTGGTACGGGGCGCCATAGGCGCCATGCTGCACGGGAGGAGCCGCGGGTCGGGGCGCCTGGTACGGCCCCGGAAAGCCGGGGGGCGCGCTCATGGGAGCAGGACCGCCGCGTGAGTAGCCGGCAACGAAGGCGGTGTGAACGGCACGGGAGCGAAGATGCTTCAACCGGCGTTCCTCGAGACGTAGGTATGCCACCGCGTGCTCGTAGGTAGGGTTCGCCATGAGGGTAAGGTTGGAGGCGGCGTTGCCGAGATCCTCATTGAGGCCGACGGTGAGGGTGGAGAGTAGCAACTCATCGCCCACCTTGAAACTGATGTCGTTGAGCTCGTCGGAGAGAGTCTTGAGGCGCATGCATTAGTCGTCGATGGAGGAGTCATTTTGGTGACACCCGAAAAACTCCTGCTGCAGAAAGACGATCCGTTGGAGCTTGTTGTCGGTGAAGAGGCCAATGATCTTGTTCCACACCGTGCATGCATCGTCCTTGTCGCGAACGACGGTGTGGAAGATGTCCTTGGACACGGTGAGGAAGAGCCACATGATGATGGTGGCGTCGATTGCCAGCCAGTCGGCGTCGCGGTTCAGGACGAAGAGGTTGGCGGTGCCGTCGATGTGATCCTGCAGGTTATACTCACGGAAGAGGAGATTGAAGTATGTCTTCCAGGCATAAAAGTTCGCCTCTTTGTGGGAGAGGATGACCGGAACGCGACGTTCGATGGGAACATCGCGGATGTAGGCAGGGTCGGGCAGGGTGGCAGCAGAGGAGCCGGCGGAGGAGTCGAAGGGGTTCGGCGGACGGACGGCCGGAGGAATGGAGGCGGCGCTGCGGTGGGAGAGATCAGAACCGGACATGGCTGCTGGTTCGGTTTTGGCTGGGTAGGGCTCGGGTTTCGGTGGCTAGCAGTGGTTTGGAAGCAGCGGGGCAGGGCGATCGAGAGGCGGGCGTGCGAGGCGAGCGGGTTCGATCGGGAGGCGGGCGTGCGAGGCGAGGCCAAGGGCATTGGGCAGCCGAGCGAATCGGCGAGGCGTAGGCGAGCGGAAGGCGAGGCGTGCGAGGCGAGCAGAGAGATCGGGAGGCGAGGCTAGCTACGGCGGCGGCGAAGAATCGGCGACGCGGGCGTAGCGAAGGGTCTAGCGGCGGCGGCTCGGAAGCAACGGCGACGCGGCTAGGGCAGGAATCGGGTTTAGGCTGATAACATGTAGAGGATTATGCAACTCACGATATATTGATCGGGTGCAATACGCACGTATATATAAGTACAAAGGGTAGCCACGTCTTCAACTATACATGAAAGAAGAAGGGCTTGTTGTACAAGAAATACACATATATATCTACATCTCAAGTTCTCAACACTTCTGTCCTTGGCGATGGCATACACCACACAACACCCCCCATGGCCATGGTGGGTGGCCACCCGCAGCAGCAGTGGCCGCTCGGAAACCCCGCGGCATCAAGCCTTGCTGACCGGACTTGTTGCAGATGCAGGTTTCTATCCTTGCACATCGTCGATCAGGGCTAGCACTCCCTCCCTACAGCCATGCACAGTACTACTAATGAATCATCCATTCATTCCTGAGATGATGTCAGTCAGACCCCTGGGTCCGCATACAAAGAAAGAAAGAAAGAAAGAAATCTGCTGCCAACCTTTGCATCGATGAAAACTAATTAAGCTCTGTCTTTTGTGGTGATCGAGCAACAACGCTCAGGAAAATCAAAGAGAAGAGCCCCCAAATCCAATTTTTTGTTTGACACATGGTGCCCGCACACCGACACCGTAACAAGAAGAAACACACCAACATGAATGAACAGCAGAGAAGCACACCGGCAATGAAGGGAAGGAGCTAGCCTGGTAGATCTCCCCCTGAATTTTCATTAGCTGTATGTACTAACTACTACATGTTGTTTTCGCCGACAGTGAGCAGTACTACACCTTCACAACACACATTGGTTGTGATGTTGAGCACAACTCCAGCCCATCGTCGTATCTTAGCAGAGTAAAATAACAGAGCACGTTCAATGCAACTAGAAGGAAAGGCGCACATTTATAACTCGAGACGTAAATAAACAAATGTCTAATAACATGTGGTGGCCGACCACAAATCATCTTCTCCTCTCCCTGCCTTTTTATGAATGTACGTACACTTCAAAAGAGAAACTTCAGTTTGTGCAACACCACAAATTCAACAATAGCATGATGAAGGCCTGATGGCATTTGGATTGGAATTCCATACACCTTGGTCATCTTCACAGAAGCAATCGACAGATACTTCTGCTACCCAATCTGGAGCACAAGATCACACAGTTGATGGCGAAGAAGCAGCTCGTCATTTCAAGAGCATGTTGAGCTCCTCTCTGGTGATGATGTCATCTGCCAGGCAAAGCAGCAGCAAAGCTGGTGAACAAGGAGACAGTAAAGGTCATAATGCAAAATAGCGACGGCCCCGGTCTTCAGAGCTGTTGGATGCGCGATGAAGGGTGTGGCAGTGTGTCCGGGGAAAGTGGTAAGTTGCTGTTAGATTTGATGAAGATGACCGCTGGGTGTCGATTTCTTCAGTTAATAACATGACAAGTGTCGACTTCTTCGGAAGATGCAGCCTGGTTCCTGACAAGGAGATGTGCAAGTAATTGGCATGGTTCTGCTGGTCAGGGTCACAATATTGTCTGCTACACTAACACTGAATAAATGACCGAAATATTGACCAACGCACAGCAGTTTAATTCTGAGCAACATCATAAAACGGCAGCTTCAGATATACAGTACCTAGCTGCAGGCTACGCTTCTGCTAGCCTAGCCTAGGAAAGGCTTCTTCTTCCTTAGCATGGCTCCAGCAAGCATTTTTATTTATTCTGCAGACTTGCAATTCAACTGATCTTTGGCAGCAGTCCAGTTCTGAAACGTTTCAAGTCGGTTAAGCTACTAATAAGAACATGTTAGCTAGCTAGTGTACTTCTTGCAGAGTTGCATTTCACTGTGGCCTTATTACCTCACATGAATAAACGTTCTGCTGGAGTTGCAGTTCTTGGCGAGAACCGTGAGTACAAAACCTTCTCCAGTTACTCACACCTGCAAAAATCAACCAGCCATTCAGTCAGCTGATTATTCATAGCGTCCCTCTACGCGGAGCAGACATACATAGCCTCCTTCTTACCTTTGCAGTGTCAGTTTTTCATGATAAAAGGCTGTCAGCTGCACATTGGCAAATGGTAATCTTGTTAATTAGTACAAAAGCATCATCCCTCCATGTGATTAAAATGAAGCATATCTGAATATTTAGACCTGACCTTTTTATCCTTTTCTTGCACAATGCAGCAGCAGCACGGGGATACCTTCGAAAATATCATATGCAATAACAGCTTGACAATGTGCCTTGGGGGATGCTATCGGCAATGGCTGCAGCAATTCCTGGGCGACCAGCATGCGTTTGAATAGAGAATAAGGGGCAAGGTATCAAAGGTGTCACAAGGAACAGTTGACAGTTAAAACTTAAAACTGCATCCGCCGAACAGCACCAATCTCGTGTGGCTATTGCAGTGGCAGAAGACGGCCTCAGTCAACCACACCTTTCCCCCAACTCAATCTGGGGCTTCCGAGGAGATTCATCTATAAAACAAAGCAACATCGTAACTCAGATTAGCTACCAACAGTACATGCATGTCTGACTGAAATAGGTAAAAATATATCATTACAGTCCCATCACTAGATAGGCAGGTTTCACATGTAAATAGTTGGGGGCAACGAAATAATCGACATCCTGATTCACTGTTAATAAAGGTAATTTACATACTATGTTATACCAAGATGGAACAACGTAATGAACTAGTGTTATTTATAAATAGGCTGCGAGCATGCACCTTAGTGCCATAGTGGAATTTTACAATTTCAAAATTGTACATGACCTGCAATGCATTACCTTGACACTTCTACTACTGCTTATGATCTGAACTGGCTCCACACATGCACTGATATGCTATGCCGGTTATTCTTCTGAAGATCCTATACGCCATTAAATTTCCGTTAAACAACAACAGTATGACAGATGCAAGAATACCTGGTATCAGTACAACGTAGACTGAACTGAAAAACTGCAAACCTATCAGTTGCAAGTATACCTGGATGGCAAAACTGTGAACATGATCAACAGCAAAACACTGACAATTCATTGTTTTCCATAATTATGCCAAATGATCCTTTGATCCCTAAAACTGAACATTTTCCGGACACACCTTCAGTCTTCATGAGTTTTGGACAAAATGTAATCACAAGTGGCTTGAAAGCCCACCAAACAAACATAAGAACACCTGAAGAGCAAGCCAACAGAAATTAGAAACGCAAGAACACCTGGTACTGACAGCAACATAGCAGCATATGAAAAGAAAAAATCACTTTAATATCAGTAGCTTGACCCGAAGTCTCATTTCTTCCATACTGATGTCCTACTGCTATTTTGACCGTGACACCCAAAATAGGTGAGAAGACTGCCACGTCTTAATGAATAAATGCAGAGTTATTAAGCGGGATTGCAGGCAAAGGGAAAAGTGGGAAAACACAAGAAAGTATGTTTGTGTTACCTTGGATCACTGTATTTTGCCTCTTGGGATGGTTCCCTCCAACCCCCTGCAATTATAGACATGTAGCTTTTCCAGTGAATTCGGGAGAGCATCGTTGGGCAACGACAAGATGGCTGGACAGGAGATGACTGATAATGTCTTGAGTCTGGTAAGGTTACGCAGCCCTGCAGGGAGTTGTTGAAGGTCCTTGAAAATCCAAAACTCTAGTACCTGGAGGGAGGAGAGGAGTTGAAGGGCGTCCTCTTGCTCCTTGCTGAACCGCTCCATCCCTTCACACCAATTCCCGAAAAGTTTCAGCTTGGTGAGGGAGGAAGAGAGGAATCTGCAGACGGGTGCAGCAAGAAGTCCTGCCACGTCATTTGTTTTAAGCTCACGCAGTATGGATGAAACAAGCTGTGCCTGCTGCTCTTCACCTCCCTCAGCATCTTCCAAAGCCCAGCTGGGATTGGGATCCCAATCAGCAAAGAATCTAGGGCTGTGCATGACCTCTAATTCGTTGAGCTGGCCTCTGGTGGTAAGGAGAGACCAGAAGCCTTGACATTTCAGATCCTCTCCACAACCTTGCAATTTTAATCTGGTGAGAGAGGAGAGGTTTGAGAGGGGCTCCAGTGTCCCATGCCTTCCACATCACAAAGCACCAGAAACTGCAGGGAGGAAGGGAAAATGTGACAGGAAAAGGAGAAGGTGGATAGAAACTTTGGGGACCCCTGTATTGTTAATCTCTGGAGAGATCGCAAGGCTTGTAGCCATCCTTCTCCAGGAACAAGAGTTGGCGGGTCCACCAGGACCAGCTCTGGGCACAAAGTGAAATCCAATTCCCGTAGTGAGTCACGGAGATGAGCGGGGAAGAGCAGCACCCCATCATCCTCTGTTGCTGCGGTTATCTCTGATGCTTCTTGTGTTGTCTGTTGCACATCCACCCCCACTACCAGCTTTTTTATGTTTTGACACCCAGATATTTCCAATTTGGAGAGCTTTGGGAGGAGCTCTGTCAGTTCCTCGCCAGTATTACCAGTTAAGCCATGGATCTCGATACACTCAACATGGAGCTGCCATTCCACATCACCCTGACCTCCTAGTGGTCCAACTAGAGAATCTGATTGTTGTACAATCAATGTCTTCAGCGAGGTCAGCATCAGAAGGTGCTTCAACTCCAGAGGTGGGCACCTCTCAAGTGTCAGCTTCTCAATACTTGTTTCTTTATCAAAAACCAGCACTTGGTCTAAGCTATGCAGATCACCCTCTCCAATAATTTTCAATTCAACTCCATCGGACGATTTTGAGTGCACAAACTCCTTTAGCATCTTTACATATTTCATCTTGATAGAACGCAGGCTTTTGATCCAGGATATGGGAATCACTGGCAAGAATTCAGGACAGTCATGTACCTCAAGCTCTTGTAGCTTGGGGAACCAATCTGGGGAAACAATGTGGTTTGAGAAAGGCAACCCCAACAGTTTCCGGCAGTCTCTAATAACCAGAACTTGCAAAAGAGGGAACATATGAGCATCCGGTGGCAACAAATCTCCACCAATGGAAGACTCTTGTTCACCTGTGCAAACCCATTTTTCAAAACTTCCAAGGCCAATGAGTATAAGCTTTGTTAGCATGCAAAAGCTTTTCTCTATGATAAAATCCTTCGGTCTGGCAATATTCTGCAACCTTAATACATGAAGATCCCAAGCCTTCCCTAAAGAAGGGAAAACTTCCCAAGAAACACCATCCAGAAAAAGAGATTGTAGACCTTCAACAGCGAACTCATCACCCAGCCATGTTGGACAAGAAGGACCTCCATGCCCTCTAATGCACAACACTTGAAGATCTCCATGAGGTTGAAGGCTCTCAAGAACCGCTGCTTCCACACCAGGCTCAACACTAGACTGCCTAGTATCCCAGCTCAATGTTAACCTCCTCAAGTATCTTTTCTCCATCAATTTTGCTTGAGTTGCTTCTTCTGCTGTATCTATCTTCTCAAGTTTGTAGATGCCAAGCTCCCTTAGCTTGGTCAAATGCTCTAGTTGCTTTGGTTCAAACCCTTCACCTTTTTTATTGACTTGAAATACCTTTAACTCTTCTAAGAGTATAAGTTTCCCCACATTATAAATATCAGAATGAAGCTGATCATCACTTGGGACATAAAAATGGCACAGTTTGGCAAGGTTGCTCATGTCATCAGGCAAATCACGACTGCCATTCCACCATTTAAGATCTAGAATCCTTAAATGATAAAATTTAGAGATGTTCAGTGGTAAATGCATCTGCCTCTTACTTGTCCCTAGACATAGGTATCGTAGGTGGACAAGTACTGAAAAGTTATGTAACATGAACTCCATGGGACAAAACATATTGGGCAAATGAAGAACACGAAGTGTGTTCGCTTCCCCCCAAAAATCACCAAATATCTTGACAAAACCTTCATCCATTTCTCCAAATAACATCAATGTTTGCAAATCTTCAACCTTAAATCTTGTCCTTAGTTCTTCCAATTCCCTCTTTAATTTTTTACCAGACATTGCATCATATTTACCTAAACCATATGTGCTTATAGACAAGTGACGGGTGGTTGACTGAAAATCTACTGACCCAACACCAGGGAGACTTAAACTAAGACAATCATGAGATGCAACCTTCAATGCCAAATCATGCAGCAGGTCATGCATAGCATAACGCAGACCATACTTAGTTTCCTCTTCTCTGAAAAATCCATGGATGACTAACTCATTTAAATTGCTCAAGCCTATATCTTGAAATGTTTTGTTTTGATCATCAGATATCAAAATATCTAGTCCGATCCATAGACTGATTAGCTCGTCACTTCTGAAATTGTAATCTTCAGGAAACAATCCAGAATAAGCAAAACATTGTTGCAGATGGAAAGGAAGAAAGTCATAGCTAAGCTTCAAGGCAGGCATAATTTCATTGCCATCAGTCTGCTTCTCCCATCCTTTACTTTTTAGGACCCTTTTCCAATGACCCAAACTAAGGTCTTTGCTCAGTAATCTACCAACCGTTTTTGCCGCAAGAGGGGAGCCCTTTAGTTTTTCCATTATCTTATCTCCAGTCTCAAGCAAAAATTGTTTATCCCTTGGATATTGCTCATCACCAAAGACAAATGCAAGGAACAACTTTCTAAACTCTCCAGATTCTAAACCATTCAGCTTTATTGACTGGCAAGGTGTTTCAACCTTCTGTGCTATTGCTTCAAACCGAGTTGTGACCAGAATCATGGAACCCTTTTCCTCTGATTTATTGAGTGTCGACAATAATTTTCCCCAGTCATCCTCATTACTAATCTTCCATATATCATCCAATACAAGTAAGAACCTTTTAGATTTTAATCTTTGCTCAATCAAATCTTCAGTTATACTGCCAATTTTTTCCTTTTCAGCTGCAGGGGTGCATGCTTTAATCTGCTCTAGCACCTTATCCAGATTGAAACTGAGTGACACACATATCCAAATCATGACTGGGAAATGATCCTGCACTTGTTGGCTGCGATATATGTGTTGTATCAGTGTAGTCTTCCCCATTCCCCCTGGACCAACAACCGGAATCACAGTCAGACTCTTGTCACAGTATTGACCCTTGGTGATGTCCTGTATGATGCTATCCATGACACGATCCCTCCCGTACAGTTTTGGCTCATCAATTCGACCCTTGGTGATAGGACGACACTGGGCAATGTTTGAGACACTTCTAGGGTCACAACTCTGCAAAAGTCCATTAACATCCTTCCGCACAAGCTGCAGTTTCTCTGCAATGTCCTTCATCCTTTGAGAGAAATCAACCCTATTAAACTCAAACTTTGTTGTTTCTTGTGACTTGCCACAATCATCATCACCAACATGTGGATGTGGAGAATTTGAGCAACATAAGAGTTTACTGAGCTTGGGCATGCATCCCCTGACCTCCTGATTGGTGTCTGACACTGAGGAGCAATCACTGTGTGACCTCTGTTGGCGCTTAGCACGCTGCCACGGGCAACAGTTCACCATTTTGCCAACAGCTTTGGCGGTGTGGCAAGCATTGAGGGCGAGTTCGTGGATGCTACCCTCAGCATGCTGATCTGCTGCATCATGTTTGCTGTGCAGCTCATCGTGGATGCGGAAGTAATCCAGCTCGTCCAGCAAGTCTTCGGCATTGTGCGCCGAATCCTGCAGCCTCTGCAGAAGCATCTCCATGGCTGGCCCACCGAGCTCCTTGCGGCCAGCCTGCTCGAGCGTGGCCTTCACGAGCAGCAGTTCCGTGCTGAGGGCCTCGACGTTAGGACCAAAGTTCCTGGCGGCTGCCCAAGCCCCCAGCACACCATCCAGAACGGGGGCCAGCGCCTTGCCCACCACCCATTGCGCCACGCCAAGGGCCGCGTAGGCCATCCCCTGGTCGAATCCAGAAATCAAAAGGAATTTGTTCGTTAGTAGGCTGCTGTAAGCTGCAAATGAATGAAGATGAGTGCGTGTATAGCAACGTACGTTGGCGCAAGCGCGCTGGTGATGGATGTTGCCTTCCTGCCTTCTGCCGGCAACGGATCGATGCCGCTGCCGTCTGCCTGCCAATTACCTTGCTGCTGCTGCAAATGGGGGGTTGAGCCACAGCACAGCAGGCCAGGGAAGTGTGTACCTGTGCCTGATGGGAATTTTGCAATCACAAGAGAAACATAATTAAGGCACCAGGAGGCCAGAGAATTTTGAATCACAACTCACAAGCGAAATACCATTTCCATTCACAAGACAGAGAGAACAGAAACAGAACTAAACTGTTTTCTTTATTTTTATACCAACTATGGAAAGCACATAATACCAATGCTTACAGAAAAGAAATCTGTGTGCTCAACAAAACTTAGGCATTGATCCTATAACTCATCGTGCCAGAGAGAGAGAGAGGGGGGGGGGGGGGGGGGGGGGGTCTGACCTGCTGCTGTGCGTCCGAGGCACGGTGCGTGGGAGGTTTGCCGGTGATGGATGTCGCCTGCCTGCCGGTGACGGATGCCGCCTGCCTAGATGCAAATGGGGGTTGAGTGAGTCACAGCAGGCAGGGGAAGGTACATGAATGGAGAGAGAGAGAGAGAGAGAGAGAGAGAGAGGCTTACTGACCTGCTGCTGTCCGGCGGCGGCTGGTTCAGATCTAGGAGCCTCTGTGGCCGTAGTGAGAGGGCGAGGTGACGGGAGATGCGTTGCCGGAAGGAGGCGGACGGAACTGATTTACAGTAGGGCGAGGCGGAGGTGAAGAGCGGGATGGGCGGGCAGTGGAGAGCAGAGCAGCGCCGGCCGTGGAGAAGACAGACAGCACAACCAGCTCAGTTTGAGAGTGTGAATGAGTGAGCGTGCTAGTTGTTGTCACAGTCAGTGCTCTTACCACCTGGTAGTAATAATTGAGAGGTCCGATCTGGTCTACATCGGATGCTCACTGTTATCTGTTATTACTAATTAACTATTAGTGGGCTTGCTGCACTTGACACGCGGATTTAAAAAGATACATGAGGGGCTGTCATCTGCTACAGATAAACTGCTCCCTCCATCCAATGTACGTGGCCTTCGTGTATTTTGATATTCAAAATCAGTCTGACAAACAAAATGTTGGTTATCCACCACACACACACAAAATGTTGCCATGGGCGACTCAACGGGCGACTCCACGGGCGGCGGCCGCGCGTCCCCGACGCCACCAATTCTGCCGGAGCCACCGCCGCTGATCTCGACGGCGGACGGGGCAGGGTTGGGGGCCAACGGGAAGGGGAGATCCTCACCGCCGCTCCACCCGGTTGTCACATCCTGCGGAGCAGATCTTTCGCCACCGTCGCCTCTGCGACTTTCGCCGGATCCGCTCCTACCCGATGAGTGGCGGCCGGTGTCGGTGGCGGCGCCCAATCTTCTTCTTTCCACGTCGTCCAGCCCGGATCCCTCGACGGCAGATCGGGATTGGGAGTTCTTGAATCATTCAAAATGGTACGTGCGTTTTCAGGATGATAGAAAGGCGGGGCGATGAATCAATGGCCTGATCTACTCGTATCCGTCCCGTTGGAAGACGATCCGTGACGAAGACAGAGACATATTGGCCGGACGACATCTCAACGTTGGCGAAGATATTGCGATTGGTAAGAGTTTTATTAGCGATGTTTTCCATATCGAGGTTCTTGAGTGTGTGCAGGCACCCATAGAATGCGAGGAGCAAATTGAGGTCGTGGATCTTACGAAGGACGCCGAGGAACCCAAACCTACGCAGCGGGTTGGGGGACGTTTTTGGATTCTAGCTGATGAAGATGAAGACGATGATGATCTGCCGGTAGCGACGGTTCGGTTACCATCTACACTTGGCGTGGCTACATCTACCTCGGGGTCTAAATCTACGGTGAGTTCTAAGAAATCATGTTTGCTGGGTACTCCGGTTCCTTCGCAGAAGTCGAAGGTGAAGCCATGGAGGGGACCGTTGCCAAAGGACGGGCCGTCGGCCATCATGTTGTCCGATTTTTTCCGTCCCGAGTGCTGGACGAGAGTGACCCGGCGAAAGAAGAAAGATGGTTCTTTGGTGTCACAGCGATCGCCGGCGGTGGCCGTGCCGTGTGACATTCGGGCGGCCAGATCTGAGCGTTTGAATGATCTATTGGGCTCAGTTGGGCTGCCTGTGGGTGCCTGCGACGTAGGCTTGGTCAGTACTGGGCTAGAGGCCCAGGGGCTGGTCAGGCAAGCGACGCAGCGGGTGCGGGCGACGTGCATGAGGAGGCCTCGGTTCGGTCGCCCCTACATGCACGTTCTCCCTCTCCCCCACCGCCTGTTTCTGCTAGGGTTCGGCACCACTGGAGAGTTGGTTTCCCATCCGCCTCCTCGCGCCGTTCTTCCCTGCGTTTTGCCGGAGCCGACCGGCGCCCGCCACCTGTTTCGCTTCTACTGGCCATGCCGCCCAAACCGCCTCCGCCGCGAGTGCCGCCGGTGGTGAGGAACCAGACCGGAGCCGCGGGCGGCTCGGCCACTCCGGCTGCGGGTGCTGCTGCGCCGGGCCTGCGCGTGCGGCACCTCCGCCCCGGGCGGTTCCACCGTCGCCTCGGGGGGCGCCTCCACCGCCGCCAGCTAGGGCCTTGCCTCCGCCGCCTCAGCAGCCTAGGGCTGATCCGCCGCCGCCTTGGGCCGAGCCGCAGCCGAACCAAAGGCCATGGCCGCGGCAAATGGCGGGCGGCCGCCGTGGCCCTGGCCAAGGCTCGATCGGCCGTGGGGCGGGTGCGTCAGCGGGAGATGATCGGAATCCTCCGCGTGGTCAGTGGGGTGATGATGGGTATGATGCTTACGGTGCTGGGCTGCATCGGGGTTCTTCGTCTTCCGGCGGTGGCCGTGGATATGTTTGGACGGACAACGGCAATGCCAAGCGGGGTTTTCAAGGGCCGCCCGGTAACTTTGTGGAGGGGGCGGTCGCCCCTAATAACCGCTCTTTTCGGGGCCGTTTCCGCGGAGGTCGGGGCGGGAACAGGCGGAACTATCCGCCTAGGCATCCGAAGACTACGGTTGAGACTGAGGTGGTGGCCGACGGGGGATCGGTTCTACCACAGGTGGCGGTGGAGACGGTTCAGGCCCTGGCCGAAGTCACGTTGCCGGAGCCCATGCAGACTGGTGATTCTGCTTCTGAGCAAGGTACGGATATATCAGAGTCTGACAAGGTGTCCATGTGGGCGGCGAAGAAGAAGAAGCTCACTTGTTTCCGCTGTGGTGACACGGGTCACTTTATGGCTGATTGCACTGCGGAATTATGTGACCTGTGCCGGAAACCTAAACATACCGCTGCCGAGTGTCCTCTTATGCTTGGGCCTAAGCCTACTGTTCAGATTTACGGGGTCTGCTGCTTAGAGTTGATGTTCTTCGAGTCTCTCAGTGTGGCACCCTTGGCACCAGCGGTAGAGACTGTTGGGGAACGTAGTAATTTCAAAAAATTTCCTACGCACACGCAAGATCATGGTGATGCATAGCAACGAGGGGGAGAGTATGATCTACGTACCCTCGTAGATCGCAACGGAAGCGTTGACACAACGTAGAGGAAGTAGTCGTACGTCTTCTTCCCGGTCCGACCGATCCAAGCACCGTTACTCCGGCACCTCCGAGTTCTTAGCACACGTACAGCTCGATGACGATCCCCGGGCTCCGATCCAGCAAAGCTTCGGGGAGGAGTTCCGTCAGCACGACGGCGTGGTGACGATCTTGATGTTCTACCGACGCAGGGCTTCGCCTAAGCACTTCAACGATATGATCGAGGTGGAATATGGTGGCAGGGGGCACCGCACACGGCTAAGGAACGATCTCAAGGATCAACTTGTGTGTCTTGGGGTGCCCCCTGCCCCCGTATATAAAGGAGCAAGGGGAGGAGGCGGCCGGCCAAGGTGTGGCGCGCCAAGGGGAGTCCTACTCCCACCGGGAGTAGGACTCCTAGTTGGACTAGGAGAGAAGGGGGAGAATAGGAGGAAGAGAGGAAGGAAAGGGGGGGACGCCGGCCCCCTTCCCTTGTCCTATTCGGACTAGGAAGGGGAGGGGCGCGCGGCCACCTCTTGCCTCCACTCCTCTTCTCCCTTAAGGCCCATGTTGGCCCAATAACCCCCCGGGGGGTTCCGGTAACCCCCCCGGTACTCCGGTAAAATGCCGATTTCACCCGGAACAATTCCGATGTCCAAATATAGGCTTCCAATATATCAATCTTTATGTCTCGACCATTTCGAGACTCCTCGTCATGTCCGTGATCACATCCGGGACTCCGAACTAACTTCGATACATCAAAATGCATAAACTCATAATAACTGTCATCGTAACGTTAAGCGTGCGGACCCTACGGTTCGAGAACAATGTAGACATGACCGAGACACGTCTCCGGTCAATAACCAATAGCGGGACCTGGATGCCCATATTGGCTCCTACATATTCTACGAAGATCTTTATCGGTCAGACCGCATAACAACATACGTTGTTCCCTTTGTCATCGGTATGTTACTTGCCCGAGATTCGATCGTCGGTATCCAATACCCAGTTCAATCTCGTTACTGGCAAGTCTCTTTACTCGTTCCGTAATACATCGTCTCACAACTAACATCTTAGTTATAATGCTTGCAAGGCTTATGTGATGTGTATTACCGAGAGGGCCCAGAGATACCTCTCCGACACTTCCAGTGACAAACCCTAATCTCGAAATACGCCAACCCAACATCTACCATTGGAGACACCTGTAGTACTCCTTTATAATCACCCAGTTACGTTGTGACATTTGGTAGTACCCAAAGTGTTCCTCCGGTAAACGGGAGTTGCATAATCTCATAGTTATAGGAACATGTATAAGTCATGAAGAAAGCAATAGCAACATACTAAACGATCGGGTGCTAAGCTAATGGAATGGGTCATGTCAATCAGATCATTCAACTAATGATGTGACCTCATTAATCAAATAACAACTCTTTGTTCATGGTTAGGAAACATAACCATCTTTGATTAACTAGTGACACTCTGTTTGTCTATGTATTCACACATGTATTATGTTTCCAGTTAATACAATTCTAGCATGAATAATAAACATTTATCATGATATAAGGAAATAAATAATAACTTTATTATTGCCTCTAGGGCATATTTCCTTCAGTCTCCCACTTGCACTAGAGTCAATAATCTAGATTACACAGTAATGATTCTAACACCCATGGAGCCTTGGTGCTGATCATGTTTTGCTCGTGGAAGAGGCTTAGTCAACGGGTCTGCAACATTCAGATCCGTATGTATCTTGCAAATCTCTATGTCTCCCACCTGGACTAGATCCCGGATGGAATTGAAGCGTCTCTTGATGTGTTTGGTCCTTTTGTGAAATCTGGATTCCTTTGCCAAAGCAATTGCACCAGTATTGTCACAAAAGATTTTCATTGTACCCGATGCACTAGGTATGACACCTAGATCGGATATGAACTCCTTCATCCAGACTCCTTCGTTCGCTGCTTCCGAAGCAGCTATGTATTCCGCTTCACATGTAGATCCCGCTACGACGCTTTGTTTAGAACTGCACCAACTGACAGCTCCACCGTTTAAAGTAAACACGTATCCGGTTTGCGATTTAGAATCGTCCGGATCAGTGTCAAAGCTTGCATCAACGTAACCTCTTACGGTGAGCTCTTTGTCACCTCCATATACGAGAAACATATCATTAGTCCTTTTCAGGTATTTCAGGATGTTCTTGACCGCTGTCCAGTGATCCACTCCTGGATTACTTTGGTACCTCCCTGCTAAACTTATAGCAAGGCACATATCAGGTCTGGTACACAGCATTGCATACATGATAGAGCCTATGGCTGAAGCATAGGGAACATCTTTCATTTTCTCTCTATCTTCTGCAGTGGTCGGGCATTGAGTCTGACTCAACTTCACACCTTGTAGTACAGGCAAGAACCCTTTCTTTGCTTGATCCATTTTGAACTTCTTCAAAATCTTGTCAAGGTATGTGCTTTGTGAAAGTCCAATTAAGCGTCTTGATCTATCTCTATAGATCTTAATGCCCAATATGTAAGCAGCTTCACCGAGGTCTTTCATTGAAAAACTCTTATTCAAGTATCCCTTTATGCTATCCAGAAATTCTACATCATTTCCAATCAGCAATATGTCATCCACATATAATATTAGAAATGCTACAGAGCTCCCACTCACTTTCTTGTAAATACAGGCTTCTCCAAAAGTCTGTATAAAGCCAAATGCTTTGATCACACTATCAAAGCGTTTATTCCAACTCCGAGATGCTTGCACCAGTCCATAAATGGATCGCTAGAGTTTGCACACTTTGTTAGCTCCCTTTGGATCGACAAAACCTTCCGGTTGCATCATATACAACTCTTCTTCCAGAAATCCATTCAGGAATGCAGTTTTGACATCCATGTGCCAAATTTCATAATCATAAAATGCGGCAATTGCTAACATGATTCTGACAGACTTAAGCATCGCTACGGGTGAGAATGTCTCATCGTAGTCAACCCCTTGAACTTGTCGAAAACCTTTTGCAACAAGTCGAGCTTTATAGACAGTAACATTACCGTCAGCGTCAGTCTTTTTCTTGAAGATCCATTTATTCTCAATTGCTTGCTGATCATCAGGCAAGTCAACCAAAGTCCATACGTTGTTCTCATACATGGATCCCATCTCAGATTTCATGGCCTCAAGCCACTTTGCGGAATCTGGGCTCACCATCGCTTCTTCATAGTTCGTAGGTTCATCATGATCTAGTAGCATGACTTCCAGAACTGGATTACCGTACCACTCTGGCGCGGATCTTGCTCTGGTTGATCTACGAGGTTCAGTAGTATCTTGTTCTGAAGTTTCATGATCATTATCATCAACTTCCTCACTTATTGGTGTAGGTGTCGCAGAAACAGTTTTCTGTGATGTACTACTTTCTAATAAGGCAGCGGGTACAGTTACCTCGTCAAGTTCTACTTTCCTCCCACTCACTTCTTTCGAGAGAAACTCCTTCTCGAGAAAGTTTCCGAATTTAGCAACAAAAGTCTTGCCTTCGGATCTGTGATAGAAGGTGTATCCAATAGTTTCCTTTGGATATCCTATGAAGACACATTTTTCCGATTTGGGTTCGAGCTTATCAGGTTGAAGCTTTTTCACATAAGCATCGCAACCCCAAACTTTAAGAAACGACAACTTTGGTTTCTTGCCAAACCACAGTTCATAAGGCGTCGTCTCAACGGATTTTGATGGTGCCCTATTTAACGTGAATGCGGCCGTCTCTAAAGCGTATCCCCAAAATGATAGCGGTAAATCAATAAGAGACATCATAGATCGTACCATATCTAGTAAAGTACGATTACGACGTTCGGACACACCATTACGCTGTGGTGTTCCGGGTGGCGTGAGTTGCGGAACTATTCCACAATTTTTCAAATGTACACCAAACTCGTAACTCAAATATTCTCCTCCACGATCAGATCATAGAAACTTTATTTTCTTGTTACGATGATTTTCAACTTCACTCTGAAATTCCTTGAACTTTTCAAATGTTTCAGACTTGTGTTTCATCAAGCAGATATACCCATATATGCTTAAATCATCTGTGAAGGTGAGAAAATAACGATATCCGCCACGAGCCTCAATATTCATCGGACCACATACATCGGTCTGTATGATTTCCAATAAATCTGTTGCTCTCTCCATAGTACCGGAGAACGGTGTTTTAGTCATCCTGCCCATGAGGCACGGTTCGCAAGTACCAAGTGATTCATAATCAAGTGGTTCCAAAAGTCCATCAGTATGGAGTTTCTTCATGCGCTTTATACCGATATGACCTAAACGGCAGTGCCACAAATAAGTTGCACTATCATTATCAACTCTGCATCTTTTGGCTTCTACATTATGAATATGTGTATCACTACTATCGAGATTTAATAAGAATAGACCACTCTTCAAGGGTGCATGGCCATAAAAGATATTACTCATATAAATAGAACAACCATTATTCTCCGATTTAAATGAATAACCGTCTCGCATTAAACAAGATCCAGATATAATGTTCATGCTCAACGCTGGCACCAAATAACAATTATTTAGGTCTAATATTAATCCCGAAGGTAGATGTAGAGGTAGCGTGCCGACCGCGATCACATCGACTTTGGAACCGTTTCCCACGCGCATCGTCACCTCGTCCTTAGCTAATCTTCGCTTAATCCGTAGTCCCTGTTTCGAGTTGCAAATATTAGCAACAGAACCAGTATCAAATACCCAGGTGCTACTGCGAGCATTAGTAAGGTACACATCAATAACATGTATATCACATATACCTTTGTTCACCTTGCCATCCTTCTTATCCGCCAAATACTTGGGGCAGTTCCGCTTCCAGTGACCAGTCTGCTTGCAATAGAAGCACTCAGTTTCAGGCTTAGGTCCAGATTTGGGTTTCTTCTCCTGAGCAGCAACTTGCTTGCCGTTCTTCTTGAAGTTCCCCTTCTTCTTCCCTTTTCCCTTTTTCTTGAAACTTAGTGGTTTTGTTAACCATCAACACTTGATGCTCTTTCTTGATTTCTACCTCCGCAGCTTTCAGCATTGCAAAGAGCTCGGGAATAGTCTTGTTCATCCCTTGCATATTACAGTTCATCACGAAGCTCTTGTAGCTTGGTGGCAGTGATTGGAGAATTCTGTCAATGACGCAATCATCTGGAAGATTAACTCCCATCTGAATCAAGTGATTGTTATACCCAGACATTTTGAGTATATGCTCACTGACAGAACTGTTCTCCTCCATCTTGCAGCTATAGAACTTATTGGAGACTTCATATCTCTCAATCCGGGCATTTGCTTGAAATATTAACTTCAACTCCTGGAACATCTCATATGCTCCATGACGTTCAAAACGTCGTTGAAGTCCCGATTCTAAGCCGAAAAGCATGGCACACTGAACTATCAAGTAGTCATCAGCTTTGCTCTGCCAGACGTTCATAACATCTGGTGTTGCTCCAGCAGCAGGCCTGGCACCCAGCGGTGCTTCCAGGACGTAATTCTTCTATGCAGCAATGAGGATAATCCTCAAGTTACGGACCCAGTCCGTGTAATTGCTACCATCATCTTTCAACTTTGCTTTCTCAAGGAACGCATTAAAATTCAACGGAACAACAGCACGAGCCATCTATCTACAATCAACATAAACAAGCAAGATACTATCAGGTACTAAGTTCATGATAAATTTAAGTTCAATTAATCATATTACTTAAGAACTCCCACTTAGATAGACATCCCTCTAATCCTCTAAGTGATCACGTGATCCAAATCAACTAAACCATGTCCGATCATCACGTGAGATGGAGTAGTTTCATCGGTGAACATCATTATGTTGACCATATCTACTATATGATTCACGCTCGACCTTTCGGTCTCCGTGTTCCGAGGCCATATCTGTATATGCTTGGCTCGTCAAGTATAACCTGAGTATTCCGCGTGTGCAACTGTTTTGCACCCGTTGTATTTGAACGTAGAGCCTATCACACCCGATCATCACGTGGTGTCTCAGCACGAAGAACTTTCGCAACGGTGCATACTCAGGGAGAACACTTCTTGATAATTTAGTGAGAGATCATCTTATAATGCTACCGTCAATCAAAACAAGATAAGATGCATAAAAGATAAACATCACATGCAATCAATATAAGTGATATGATATGGCCATCATTATCTTGTGCTTGTGATCTCCATCTCCGAAGCACCGTCATGATCACCATCGTCACCGGCGCGACACCTTGATCTCCATCGTAGCATCGTTGTCGTCTCGCCAATCTTATGCTTCCACGACTATCACTACCGCTTAGCAATAAAGTAAAGCATTACATCGCGATTTCATTGCATACAATAAAGCGACAACCATATGGCTCCTGCCAGTTGCCGATAACTTGGTTACAAAACATGATCATCTCATACAATAAAATCAGCATCATGCCTTGACCATATCACATCACAACATGCCCTGCAAAAACAAGTTAGACGTCCTCTACTTTGTTGTTGCAAGTTTTACGTGGCTGCTACGGGCTTAAGCAAGAACTCATCTCACCTACGCATCAAAACCACAACGATAGTTTGTCAAATAGACTCCGTTTTAACCTTCTCAAGGACCGGGCGTAGCCACACTCGGTTCAACTAAAGTTGGAGAGACAGTCGCCCGCAAGCCACCTATGTGCAAAGCACGTCGAGGGAACCGGTCTCGCGTAAGCGTACGCGTAAGGTTGGTCCGGGTCGTCTCGTCCAACAATACCGCCGAACCAAAGTATGACATGCTGGTAGGCAGTATGACTTGTATCGCCCACAACTCACTTGTGTTCTACTCGTGCAAATAACATCAAACCATAAAACCTAGGCTCGGATGCCACTGTTGGGGAACGTAGTAATTTCAAAAATTTCCTACGCCCACGCAAGATCATGGTGATGCATAGCAACGAGGGGGAGAGTCTGATCTACGTACCCTTGTAGATCGCAACGGAAGCGTTGACACAACGTAGAGGAAGTAGTCGTACGTCTTCTTCCCGGTCCGACCGATCCAAGCACCGTTACTCCGGCACCTCCTAGTTCTTAGCACACGTACAGCTCGATGACGATCCTCGGGCTCCGATCCAGCAAAGCTTCGGGGAGGAGTTCCGTCAGCACGACGGCGTGGTGACGATCTTGATGTTCTACCGACGCAGGGCTTCGCCTAAGCACTTCAACGATATGATCGAGGTGGAATATGGTGGCAGTGGGCACTGCACACGACTAAGGAACGATCTCAAGGATCAACTTGTGTGTCTTGGGGTGCCCCTGCCCCCGTATATAAAGGAGCAAGGGGAGGAGGCGGCCGGCCAAGGTGTGGCGCGCCAAGGGGAGTCCTACTCCCACCGGGAGTAGGACTCCTAGTTGGACTAGGAGAGAAGGGGGAGAATAGGAGGAAGAGAGGAAGGAAAGGGGGGGGGCGCCGGCCCCCTTCCCTTGTCCTATTCGGACTAGGAAGGGGAGGGGCGCGCGGCCACCTCTTGCCTCCTCTCCTCTTCTCCCTTAAGGCCCATGTTGGCCCAATAACCCCCCGGGGGGTTCCGGTAACCCCCCCCCCCCCCCCCCCCCCCGGTACTCCGGTAAAATGCCGATTTCACCCGGAACAATTCTGATGTCCAAATATAGGCTTCCAATATATCAATCTTTATGTCTCGACCATTTCGAGACTCCTCGTCATGTCCGTGATCACATCCGGGACTCCGAACTAACTTCGGTACATCAAAATGCATAAACTCATAATAACTGTCATCGTAACGTTAAGCGTGCGGACCCTACGGTTCGAGAACAATGTAGACATGACCGAGACACGTCTCCGGTCAATAACCAATAGCGGGACCTGGATGCCCATATTGGCTCCTACATATTCTACAAAGATCTTTATCGGTCAGACCGCATAACAACATACGTTGTTCCCTTTGTCATCGGTATGTTACTTGCCCGAGATTCGATCGTCGGTATCCAATACCCAGTTCAATCTCGTTACTGGCAAGTCTCTTTACTCGTTCCGTAATACATCGTCTCACAACTAACATCTTAGTTATAATGCTTGCAAGGCTTATGTGATGTGTATTACCGAGAGGGCCCAGAGATACCTCTCCGACACTCGGAGTGACAAACCCTAATCTCGAAATACGCCAACCCAACATCTACCATTGGAGACACCTGTAGTACTCCTTTATAATCACCCAGTTACGTTGTGACGTTTGGTAGTACCCAAAGTGTTCCTCCGGTAAACGGGAGTTGCATAATCTCATAGTTATAGGAACATGTATAAGTCATGAAGAAAGCAATAGCAACATACTAAACGATCGGGTGCTAAGCTAATGGAATGGGTCATGTCAATCAGATCATTCAACTAATGATGTGACCTCGTTAATCAAATAACAACTCTTTGTTCATGGTTAGGAAACATAACCATCTTTGATTAACGAGCTAGTCAAGTAGAGGCATACTAGTGACACTCTGTTTGTCTATGTATTCACACATGTATTATGTTTCCGGTTAATACAATTCTAGCATGAATAATAAACATTTATCATGATATAAGGAAATAAATAATAACTTTATTATTGCCTCTAGGGCATATTTCCTTCAGAGACCTCTTTCCCCGGGGTCGTGAAGGTAGTTCATGGACCGTTGACCGAGGCACAAATTATTCAGCAGCTGCGGGAACTCGCTCCAAGTAATTTTCAGTGGTCGTTGCTTAAGCTAAATGATACATCCTACAAAGTTGATTTCCCATCTAAGGAGGATCAGATGAGAATCCTCAAGTTCGGTATGAGCAGGGTCATAGGCACTAGTTTTGTGTTGCATTTTGATGAGTGGCAAAAGAAGGAGCCGCAGGGCACGCCGTTGCGGCAGATTTGGGTTCGTTTCTCCGGGGCGCCATCTGATCCCCTGGACAGCTTTTTGGTGACGTGGAGCTCGGGGTCTTTGATTGGCAAGACTGAGCAGGTGGAAATGCCCTTCACTCGGGTAAGGATGGCAATTTTACCCATGGGTACAGGTACCCACGGATACCATACCCGCATGGGCAGGGTATGGGCATAATTTTATACCCACGGGTAGTACCCATACCCTACACGTTAAGTTATGGGTAGGGCACGGGTATAACCTTTTACCCATGGATATACCCATACCCTACCCATTTCTACTGACATGTGAACCTTACCCGTGATTTACATATGTAACTATGTGAAAGTTGTGTCGTGAGTTTGTGAATCTATGTTAAAATTGTCACCAATTGTCAATTTGCATTGACATAATTGTCATGAGCTCAACTATCTATTATTGAGTTATGATCAATGTTATTTTGTCAAATGTGTTATAAATGAATGTAAAATTGTGAATAACGTGTGTACCGTTTGGTCTACCTGTTGGGTACCCAATGAGTATGGGTACCCGTCGGGTATGGGTACGGATACAATTTCATACCCATGGGTACGGGTATGGGTATAATTTTGTACTCATTGACTACATGGGTATGGGTATGGTATTGCTCTACCTACCCCATACCCTACCCATTGCCATCCTTACACTCGGGCTAACGGGGTGGCGCATTTACTTGCCAGTGTTGCTATTATTGAGTTCTTACCGAACGTGGTGCCTTGGACTTATGAAAGTGTTCTGTATCAGCTAGACGTTCAGTATGAGGATCCTAATTTGTTCGATGATTTTGAGGATGATAATCCTATGGACACGTCTGAGGGAGGAGGTGCCCCGGGGAACCAGGATGATTCGGCTAAGGGTGATGATGATAAGGCCAAGGAGCCGGCGGGTCCGTCGGATTCTAGTGACATTGCTCCTGTTCGGTCATCTAGTGCGGCTCCGACGTCCACCTTGCAGCTTGGGTCCTTGGGACCGTTCTTTGCTCCGCCTCAGCTTCGGGGTGTCTGTCCGGGTTCCGTGGATCCTGCGGTTCCCATTTGTGCGTCGGCGGTACTTGAGTTGGGAGATACCGAGGGGCAGGTGGCCCTTCCCACGTCTCCTACCTCTCCTATGACCACCGTGGATGGAGCTACGTTTGTGGCTATGGCTAGAGGTGACGGGCAGGAGGCCCGGTCCTCTGAGATGCTGACGCCGACGGCGCCCACGGCGGGCTCGGTGTTCCTCTCCACGTCACCGCACGCGTGCGGAGGAGTGGCCGTGCAGGAGGCCGCCGTCACACCGCGCCCCATTGCGGTGGGTGGGTCGGGTGGCGCGGCCATCTCACCGGCTTCCTCTCCGGAGCACCGCGCGATGGTTTCCCCGGTCCCTGCTGTCGGCGGGTCGCCCGTGGACAGGCCGCGGGAGTCGTCGTCATTTTCTTCTACTGCCCTGGTGGCTTCGGCCCGGGGCGCCGCTGTTGGGGGACACGCAGGAGGCCTTTTCCCTAGCAGAGCTTCACGCGAGGAGGTCATCGCCTTTGGCGGTATCCCGGATCCTATCTCCCAGGGGAGGCAGATCAGCGGGAGGCTGCAGGAGCAGTCTGACGTTGATGACATGCAGCTGAGATGTGCCATGAGGGCTGCCAAGTTGCGTGACGTCGAGATATCCACTGGTATGTCTGTTAATAAGTTGAATTCCATTTTGCATTTTACCGATGATGAAATTATTCATAATGCAAATCAAATAGGAGTTTCACTTGGTAATAATGATATTGAGATATCTAGGTCGGTTAACGACATTCTTGATTTGGAAGCTGAACGAGCGGTAGATATGATTCGTCACATTGCTGCCGTTAAACCTATGAACGACTCGGGGATCGATGCGCTTGGGGTTAGGGTTCTTGATGGCTTGTGTGCCGATCTTGACCCTGCGTTACCTGAGACGGAGGAGGACGAGGGGTGTACCAATCCTGAGATGTCTCTTCATGTAGATGAGTCATTGGTGATTGAAGCAGAGAATGAGTGTTGTGACCAGGTTGATGGTCACATTAAGCCAAAACGGACTTGGAAACGGAAGGTTTATCCAGTCTCGCCAGCGCGTAGGAGTGCTAGGATCCATACCGCCAAAAAAATTCATGATGAACTATGAGAGGCATTTTCTGGAATAGCAGAGGTCTTAGAGACTTGGCTAAAAGAAGGTTTCTAGCGGATGCTTCTCTTGAACATCATTTGGATTTTATTGCTTTGTCTGAGACTGGAAGAAGCAACTTCACTTCACAATTTCTTACCACTTTGTTCGGGGGGGGGGGGGGTAGATTTTGACTGGCATTGCCTCCCCCCCGAGGAAGATCCGGTGGGGTTTTACTTGGGGTTAAGTGCGAAACTTTGGAAGTTCCGAGTGTAGTTTTGGGAGAGTTTGCTGTCAAGTTTCGAGTTAGAACTAAGGCAGATGGGTTTGATTGGGCTTTGGTGGCGGTTTACGGAGCTGCGCAACCATAGCTCAAGCCAGATTTTTTGGCAGATCTGGTTCGCATTTGCGGTAACGAGCAGCTCCCTCTCTTAGTGGGGGGGGGATTTCAACATTATCCGAAGAAAAGAGGAAAAGAATAATGACAATTTTGACGGCAGATGGTCGTTTATGTTCAACACTATTATCGAAAGCTTGGATCTTAGAGAGATAGAGCTCTCGGGTAGGAAATTCACTTGGGCTAATTCGTTACCGGTACCGACGTTTGAGAAACTTGACCGTGTTCTAGCTAGTGTCAAATGGGAACAGAAGTTTCCTTTGATAACTGTGCAGGCATTGACACGAGGTGTCTCTGATCAGACACCGTTACTAGTCGACTCGGGCGTTCAAACATTTGTGGGCAACAAGAACATTTTCTTGTTTGAACTTGCCTGGTTTGAAAGAGAAGGGTTCCTCGAGTTGTTAGCTCGGGAGTGGGCTAAAGACTCAGGAGGAAGGACACCTATCGAGTGATGGCAATGCAAGATTCGTCATCTCCGAAGGTTCCTTCGTGGATGGGCTAAGCACACGCATGGTATTTATAAGGCGGAGAAGGAGAGACTTCTTCTACTTATTCAAAACCTTGAAGTTAAAGCAGAAACTTCTATCTTGGATTCCAGTGAGTTGGAAACGAAGATAGAGGCAGAGATGCGACTTAAAAAGCTTCTTCGCGAGGAGGAATTGAAGTGGGCGTTGCGAGCTAAGGTTCGCAAAATAGTACAAGGCGAGGATAATACTCAATTCTTTCATATGATTGCTAATAGGAAGCATCGTAAAAAGAGAATTTTCCAACTAGAACAAGACGAAGGGACGATAGTTGGTCAAGACAATCTGAAAGTCTACATTACCAATTATTATAAGCAGTTGTTTGGTCCCCCAGAAGAGAATTTTGTGTCGTTAGATGAGTCTAGGGTTGACGATGTTCCTCAACTTGAGACTGGCAAGAATGAGATCTTGTCTGCTCCTTTCACAGAGAAAGAGGTGTTTGAGGCCATTGCACAAATGGAGAATAATAAGGCTCCAGGACCGGATGGGTTTCCGGCGGAGTTCTATAAAAAGTGCTGGCATTTTATTAAGGGAGATTTGATGCCCATGTTTCAGGAGTTTTTTGAGGGACAGCTTCAGTTGTTTAAGCTGAATTTTGGAACGATAACTCTTCTTCCTAAGAAGACAGAGGCTGTTCGCATTGAGCAGTTCAGGCCTATATGTCTGCTTAATGTGAGTTTCAAAATATTCACCAAGGTCGGGAAGAACAGACTTACGCAGATTGCGCACTCTGTAGTTCATCCGTCCCAGACTGCTTTCATGCCTGATAGAAATATCCTTGAAGGGGTTGTTGTCTTGCATGAGACGCTCCATGAGATCCACTCAAAAAAGCTTGATGGCGTAGTTTTTAAAGTGGATTTTGAAAAAGCATACGATAAAGTTAAATGGCCTTTCCTCCAACAAGCTTTGCGTATGAAAGGTTTTGATCCGGCCTGGAGAAACCAGATTGATTCCTTTACGCAAAAAGGGAGTGTAGGGATTAAAATGAATGACGACATAGGACACTATTTCCAGACACACAAGGGGCTAAGGCAAGGAGACCCGATGTCACCGATCCTGTTCAACATAGTGGCTGATATGCTGACTATTTTAATAGGGCGGGCAAAAGATGCAGGGCAGGTAGGTGGCCTGGTTCCACATCTAGTTGACGGAGGAATTTCCATTCTTCAGTATGCTGATGATACTATCATCTTTATGGAGCACGACTTGGCGAAAGCAAGAAACATGAAGCTGCTGTTATGCTTATTTGAACAATTGTCCGGGCTCAAAATTAACTTCCACAAGAGTGAATTGTTTTGCTTCGAAAGAGCTAATGATGACCAGGAGGCGTATAAACAATTGTTCGGCTATGAATTGGGCTCATTACCGTTTACGTACTTAGGTATACCCATTCATCATCGTAAGCTGACTAACATAGAGTGGAAATGCATCGAGGATTGTTTTGAAAAGAAACTGAGCTGTTGGAAAGGGAAGCTCATGTCATACGGAGGACGATTGATTCTGATTAATTCGGTCCTTACCAGTATGCCTATGTTTCTCCTATCCTTTTTCCAGGTTCCGGTGGGTGTCAGGAAAATGTTAGACTTCTACCGATCTCGATTCTTTTCGCAGAGTGATGAGCTAGCTTAAACGAAAGTATAGGCTTGCTAAGTGGGATATAATCTGTAGGACGAAGGACCAAGGGGGTCTAGGTATTGAAAATCTGGAAGTCAAAAACATATGTCTCCTTAGCAAGTGGCTATTTAAACTTTCGTCTGAGACGGAGGCTACTTGGGCACAGATTCTACGTAATAAGTATCTTTATGCTAAAACCTTGGCCCAGGTGAATGTGAGGCCTTCCGACTCACCTTTTTGGAAGGGTTTGATGAGAGTTAGACAACTCTTTTTCAAAAAGACAAAATTTATTGTCGGGAATGGAGCTACTACGAGGTTCTGGGAGGATACGTGGCTTGGGGAGACCCCCCTTGCACTTCAATATCCTACTTTGTACAACATTGTTCGACGTAGAGAAGCCTACGTTGCAACTGTTTTACAATCCACTCCCCTCAATATTAGTTTTCGGAGGACGCTAGTTGGAAATCGTTGGGAGGCCTGGCTCCATCTTGTAAGACGTTTAATGGTAGTCCAGCTGCCCCAGCAGCCAGATCAGCTGTATTGGAAACTTACTAAGAACGGTGTGTCCTCTGTCAAATCCATGTATCTGGATGTCATTAACTCTAGCGTTATCCCTTCCTCGATACACGTTTGGAAAGTAAAGGTACCCTTACGAAAGTGTTTATGTGGTTTGTGCATAAACAAGTCATTTTGACTAAGGATAACCTGGCATAACGCAACTGGGTGGGTTCTTCTAGGTGTAGTTTTTGCGATCATAACGAAAACATCAAACACCTCTTTCTTGATTGTCCGTTGGCTAAGATTCTGTGGTGGTCGATTCATATTGCGTTTAATATTAATCAGCCCACCTCTATCGACATGTTATTTGGAACATGGCTTGATGGGGTTGATTCCGATGCTGCGAGACACATTCGTGTTGGCGTTTGTGCTTTATTTTGGGCAGTATGAAACTGCGGAAATGATTTTGTTTTTAACAGATCAACAAACATTCACTTCTTGCAGGTTATTTTCAGGACCACGGCGTTCATCCGTATGTGGTCGCTACTCACTCCGACGGAGGCCAGGGAGCGTTTGGTTACTGCGTCTACCCGATGGGAGATGGTAGCTCGGGATATTTTCAACCGATTTGAATGGCGATCATGTAATAGGATAGGCATGTAGCGCTCCTATTTTATTTGCCAGCCGGTTGTGGCTTTGGGCTTTAGCTCTTATGAGCTTTTGTTTATTTTTGCACTTCGATACTTGGAGACTTTGTTGCTGGATTTCCTTTTTAATAATATGAGCCGTATGCATCTTTCTGATGCAGAGGCTGGGGTAAACCCCCTTTTGGAAAAAAAACATTTGTATTTGACTAAAGTTTCAACGGTATAATCATTATGACATATGACTCATGTATTACTGCTTAAAGTTGAATCACAAAATATGAAAATGTAATGTAAACTATTGATGTTTTAGGCCAAGGCTTTGGTCAGCAATTGCTCTACTAACATGTATTAATTGATATATGATATATATGATGTCTCTTTGTTTTGGTGATCAGCAGGTACAAGTCATCAACTGAACTAATCACTGCCAAAGCAAACTAAGCGTGCATCCAAGAGTAAAAACAACAAGAGGCCAGCTGCAGGTCTCCCGCCGGTGGCAAGACCAAGCAAATTAAGCGTGCATTCTGTGAAGCAAAACCAAGAGTATAAACAAGACTAGACCAGCTGCTGGTATCACACGGTGGCGTTGCAGTCTTCAAGGCGCTGGCCCGCACAAGCGCACAAGGACATGCCATGTGTAGGAGCTTGGTAAGCGAGTTTTAAAGGGCAATGGGCGCTAGCACCTAGACTCAAGTTGATCATACTATACTTGAATTGACAGTAGGCACTAGGCAGCTGCACAAAGGCCAAAAGTAGTTTTTGTTCTGCAGTAGTAATTGATCATTTTAGCTCCACTTCTTGTCACACAGGTTGAAAAGCAAAACAAGGACAAGGGGCTGTCATCAGCTACAAATAACTAGTAATAACCAATACTAGAAACTACTCCCGTCGTCCCAGAATATACTCTATACTTACCGGGGAGAGACATGGTGGTCTTGTTGAGAAAATGCAACGAGTATTGATTTCGATTCGTGAGGCCAAGGCTCTGGTCGACAGTTGTTCTACTACCATGTAATCTATATCTATGAGATTTTACCATTCCATTGAAAACAGAGTAGAGAGAGCACGCTCATGTTTGTCAGTGCTAACAACAATGGGCATCCAGTCGACCTATGCCGCTATGCCTTGCCTGGTGTTGATACAAGAGCAGGATCACAGTTGGTTTGGCTGCTGGACGAGCAAGCAAATGGGCTCATTCAGTATTGAGGAGGTCTCTACTGATATACGTATGCCCATCTATACGTTGCTCCGACCAAATCTGATCAACCAAACATTTTTGGGGGTATTTAGTGAGGAAATGTGCACAACCACAGTTCATCAACCAAAGAGATGTGTACGTGTATATCTAGACATGAGCTGATTACTTTACATACTATGATATGATGTTTCTCAATCTGTATTGGTGATCAGCAGGTACAAGTCATCAACCGAACTAATCGCTGCCCAAGCAAATTAAGAGTGCATTCCGTGAAGCAAAACCAAGAGTATAAACAAGACTGGACCAGCTGCGGGTCTCGCGCGTGGCGTTGCAGTCCTCAAGGCGCTGGCCGGCACAAGCGCACAAGGACATGCCATGTGAACGAGCTCGGTAAGCGAGTGTTAAAGGGCACTGGGCGCTACCACCTAGACTCAAGTTGATCATATTATACTTGAATTGACAGTTTGACACTAGGCAGCCGCACAAAGCCAAAAGTAGTTCTGTTTTGCAGTAGTAATAATCAGGCTATTAGCAGCACTTCTTGTCACGCAGGTTCAAAAGAAAAAACAAGGACAAGGGGCTGTCATCATCTACAAACAAACCAGTACCAATCAATCAGACTACTCCAGTCGTCCCAGAAAATACTCTGTATGTATCGGGGAGAGGCTCCCTGGTTTTCTTAAAAAAATACAGTGTGTATTTTGATTCATTAGGCTCTAGTTAACAGTTGTTCTAACATGTACAGTAAGATTTTACTATTTCACAGAAAGAAAAAACTAAGTAACGTGCAAGGTTGCACAAGGCTCAAGCATTTGAGTCCTAATTAACAACCACTGGGCATCCAGTCAACCTGTGCCGCTATGCCTGGTGCTGATGCAAGGCCGGGATCAAAATTGGTTTGGCTGGATAAGCAAGCAAATGGGCACCTTCAGTATCTAAGCCTCTACTGATAAACTGCTAGAGACATGAAGGAGTCTCAGTTGTGGCGCACCTGAACAAGTGATCAAGCTCACTCGCTCAGGCGGGACGAGCCAGCGACATACTTGAGCCAAAGATGTGTATGTCCATCTACACATTGCTACCACCGAATCTGATCAACCGAACTAATCGCGTCCCATCCCTTGAAGCAAAACCAAGACTAGGCCAGCTGCGGATCTCACGCCGGTGGCATTGCAGTCTTCAAGGCGCTGGACAGAACAAGGACATGCCATGTGAATGAGCTTGGTAAGCGAGTGTGAAAAGACGGGCGCTAGACTCGATATGATCGTATTATACTTGAATTATCATTAACTCGTTCACACTGAGATATCACAACTTCTCCACCCACACAACAAAGAGAGAGAATATTGTGTTGTAGAAAAAACTCTCAAAAAGAGGGATGATATGGTACTATTAAAACTTGTTGAGAACTGTGCCGGTGTGTCGAAAAAGTACTTTGGAGCACTTGTTAATTAATTAGCTATTAAACAGAGCTAATGATACTATACATCTGCTTTGCCTGTAAAGCACAGCGAATGCACTAGGCAGGTGCACAAAGCCAAAAGTAGCTCTGTTCTGCAGTAGTAATAATCAGGCTATTAGCAGCACTTGTTACCACAGGATTGGAAAAAAAATGACGAGGGCTGTCATCAGCTACAAAATAACTAGTACTAACCCCATACTAAAATCTACTTGTGTCGTCCCAGAATATACTCTGTGCGTATCGGGGAGAGGCTCGCTGGTCCTCTTAAGAGTAAGAGGAATACAAAATGTATTCTGATACATTAGGCCAAGGCTCTGCTCAACAGTTGTTCTACTAACATGTGATCTACAGTATATGTTATAGATTTTACCATTCCATTAAAAACAGGCAAGTTTGAGAGTGGTCACAACACTGGACAGCCATTCGACCTCTGCAGCTATGTGTGGAGTTGATATGAGGGAGGGTGGGATCAAAGGATTACATTTGGTTTGGCTGCTGGACTTGGCAAGCGGATGGGCTCATTCAGTATTGAAGTCTCTAGTGATATAGTACTAGTGCTACTGAACTTAAGGAGCCTCTGAAGTGATCAAGCTCAGGGTCGGACGGGCTCAAGCTTGAGCCAAACATGTGTATGTGAGTATGTCCAACTACGCATTGCTACCACCAGATTTGATGATCGACCGAACTAATCGCATCCCATCCATTGAAACAAATCCAAGAGTAAAGACAAGGTTGCGGGTCTCGCGCTGGTGTCCTCGAGGCGATGGCTGGTGCAAGGACATGCCCAGTTTGATTCGTTTCAAGCTCAAGCTCGTCGTCTCTTGATGTATGGTGGCCATTACTAGTTAATTTTTGGGGACGCGCTGTATTCCACGCGGTCGGTTGGTGACCATGGTGCTCGAGCTAGCGGAAGGAACCTGGTGCTGGTGGGAATAAACGCAAGCACCTGCAGAGCAGCTGAGAGCAGCTGAGAGCTGAGAGCTGACCTCCTTGTGGGTGCCGCTTGCTTCCAGCTCCAGCTCCAGCTCCAGCTCCAGCGGACGGAGGAGAGGCCGGCTGGGAAGCAGAGCAGCTTGAAGACGAGGCGTCTCCTTGCCGTGCCGTCGCCGGCGTGGTCGGGAGCAGAGCAGAGGAGGAAGGAATGGTGGTGGTGCTGGCTTAGAGTGCCTTGTATTCCCTCCGCAAAAAACTCTAAAAACTACTGTAGTAGTGCATCCATTCGTAGGTGCTAGTTAAATAAACTACATACGGAGCAAAACGAGTTCATCTATATTTTAAAATACATTTATGTATATTTGTTTGTAGTTTGTACTGAAATATCTAAAAAGAATATATTTAAAAACAAAGGGAGTAGATAACACCTCGCCCGTTGTCGCAGGAAAACTAGTATACCAAGTTGTTAAAACTCACTATGCGTAGAACATCCCCGCGCGGACGGATACGGTCTTGGGTTTATGGGTTAGCGTTGAAGATGTCCTTAGTTCATTTTTAACAGATCTCATAAAAAACCCCGACCTGTATAATAACCGCCATTTTACAATATAAGGCGGAAAAAAAGCTCCATATCAGATGACCACAAAAAGTCCTCGTCTTGTAAAAATTATACAACCCTCTAATAAAGGGATCTCGTCCCATGGATTACCGAGATTGGAGGCAGTTTTTGCAGGAACCTATAAAACAAACAAAGAAAACGGTTGGGGGAGGGAACTTTCAACTCCCGCACCTTCCTTCCTCCCCCGCCGCCGCCATAGTCCAATCTCGATTCCGAACATCCTTGCCGGGAGGAGACCTCCAACCGATTCGACCCTGACGCACCGCCGCTGTTTGGGCTGGCGAACATTCGCCGCAGGCAGCTAGCTACTACTACTACCGCGTCCAGGCTGCTGGTGCCACGCAAGCTGCCGCCACTAGCATTACATGTCTCGTCTCAGAGGGGACGTTGTCGATGAACACAAAGTCGCCACTCTTTCTTGCACTCGCTGCGAGCTCGTGGGTCAGCTTCTTGTTGATTCCGCTATTGTCACCAGTAGAAAACAGAGCTTTAAAACCGGTTCGTAAGGGCCTTTAGTGTCAGTTCCATAACCGGCACTAAAGCCCCCCCCCTTTAGTACCGGTTCGGCACGAACCGGTGCTAAAGTGCCACCACGTGGCATGAGCTCGCGCCCTGGTATGGGGGACCTTTAGTACCGGTTGGTGACCGGTACTAAAGGTTTTTTGAATTTTTTTTTGAAAATTTTGGATTTTTTTTTATTTTTAATTTTCTGAATTATTTGATGATTTAGTCTCCAATCACCTCTCTTAACTGCTCAAGTTTGGATCACTCATTCCAAATTGCCTAACTTCCCGGCCGGTCACCCATCCTCTCAATCCCCCGGCCTGAGCACGCTTAACTTCGGAGTTCTATTCCCCCTACATTCCAAGTCTGCACTTTTTGTTTTCCCGGCAAATGTAAGCTGTCAATCCTATTAACCCTCAGCAGTTTAGCTTGAGCATTAGGTCACATGTTTCACCGTTTGAGTTTGAAACTATTATTCTAAAAAACAGTAATTATTTAGTAACACTAATATTTCTTGAATAAGTTTGACCATAGTTTGACCAGATTTGACCAAAATTCAAAAAATTGAAATAACTATTTAGTAACACTAATATTCTTGAATAATTATATAGTAACATTAATACTTCTTGAATAAGTAGTTTGACCAGATTTAACCAATTTTTTTAAAAAAACTGAAATTTGACCATATCGTTTTTTCCTTTTGGAATTTGAGGATTCTAAAAAATTGCAAATAGGCCATAGGCGGTCTCCATCGGATGCGGATTTTCGTGCTGAATTTTTTGATATATTATACATTTTTTCCGACATCGTATGCAAAAGTTATAGCCGTTTTACATTTTCCCTACACTTTTTGTAAAACATGTCCAAATTTAAGTTTTCAAATTTTCCTAACTAGTAGATGTAGTAATATAACTACCTCTCGAAGGATTTTATTTTTTGAAGTTTTTATCATTTACTTTTGATTTTTTCAGCGATACACGGGGGGGGGGGGGGGGGTAGAGTTTGAAAATTGCCCTATAGTCCCGGTTTGTATATCCAACTGGGTCTATAGGTCAGACCCCTTTAGTCTCAATTCGTGGCACGAACCGGTACTAAATGATAGCCCTTTAGTACCGGTTTGTGCCACGAACCGGTACTAAAGGTGATCGTGGGGCCCTGGCCTAACGCCGGCCTGCCATCACCCCTTTAGTACCGGTTCGTGGCATGAACCGGTACTAAAAGTTCAACACGAACCAGCATTAATGCATAGTCGTTCGAACCGGCATTAATGGTATCATTAGTATCGGATCAAAATTAAACCGGGACTACTGTGTCTCACGTTAGGTCCTTTTTCTACTAGTGTGTCTAACAGTTTAATAAAGTTTCTTTGGAAAAAGTAAACTATCGAGCTATCTAAAGCTAATTGAACGAGATTTTCATATGTCGTCTATTTGTCATTTACATCCCTGACAAGAAATGGTGGGTTAGATCGATGGTGGGGAAAGTACCCGGTGCTCCCATGCTTGGAGTACTCCTGGTGCTCCAAATTCAAAAAAGACATTCTTAAAATTTTCAAAAAAAATCCGGAAAAAATATGGATGTTCGCAAGTAATGTGAGTACAACTAGTAAAAATTCAGGTCCAAAGTGAAAATGTGCATTGAGAAAAAAAAGTGAAATCTAGATGTGAATAGTGTCCATGTTGCTTTTGTCCTTTTCTTTTACACTATTCATGCTAGATTTCACTTTTTTGTTTCTCAATGTGTGTTTTAAGTTTGGGCCTGAAATTTTTATGAGTTGTAGTCATATTCCTTGTCAACATTCACATTATTTTTCAGAATTTTCTGAAACATAAGAAAAATGACATTTTTGAATTTGGAGCACCGGGAGTACCTGATATTTTCCCATCGATGGTGGGCCACTCCGGTGCTGTAACTATGTTGAAGGGCCGATGATGTATAGACGCTGTCTGACCGCCCCCCACCCTCTATGTTTTTTTCTGTACATTGATGTACTCCATCCGTTCCTAAATATAAGTCTTTTTAGATATTTCAATATAGACTACATACAAAGCAAAAAATCTATACTCTAAACTATGTCTATATACACACATATGTATTTCATATTGAAATCTCTGGAAAGAGTTATATTTAGAAATTGAGGGAGTAGTATGTAGTAGTATTTGGATGCGTCAATACATGTATGACGTAAAACTTTTGTGTTTTCTTATCAATTATGAACAAATTTAATATTTTTCTAGAAAAATGTTAACAAGTTAGACAAGATATGAACATTTCGCAAAACTTTTGTGAACATTAAGAAAAATATGATAGTTTTTAAGAAAATGCATACATTTTTTAACACTTGATTAACATTTTCTAAAATTATTAAAGTTCGGTTTTGCCCAAAAGGTCCATAGGCCTTGTGTTTTAAAAAAAAGTTGTGGGAAGCGGGAGTCTGGCTGGCTTCATGGAGAAGTTCTGGACGACCCTCACGGCATCAAAGTGTCGACGAATTGCATAGGTGGGCTAGGCCAGTTCAGCGTCTGCGCTCGTTATAGGAGCTTTCCTGATTTCTCTGCTGGTTTCTTTCTTTTCTTTGGGTTTTTCATCTTTTCTCTATTTTTATTGAACATATTTAATAAGTTTTGAACATTTTTTTTTGAATATTCATTTTTTAAAAATAGTGAACAATTCTTTAAAACTTGAGAATATTTTTCAAAATTAGTAAATATTTTTTGAAATAAAACTTGAAAGAAAACCAAAACAAAGAAAAACCATTGTAAAAGGAAATGAAAAACAAAAAAAACTCTAGAAAAACTGTGAACCGGACCTCCACCAAACAAACTCGGAAAAATGTTGGAGGTGGAGACGCTTCCACAAATGCAATAGGAAAATCTAATATGCAGACACTGTGGACGGGTGCTGGGGTGTCGGTGACCAGGGAGAACCATATTGGCATAAACACAAGCAACTCATCGGTAGGCAGGCAGACAGACACATATATTCCATAGCATATGTAGCTCATACATAGGACAACATCAATCTTGTAGGATACCCTTAACATCTCAAATTTTTTTTAAAAAAATTGGAATGTTAATAAGTAAAGATAAGTTTTAAAATTGCTTGATTGTTTGATTTTTCTAGGATTTGAAGCTCTTGGAGTATGAAAATTAGATATAAAAAAGAAAGAATAAAAGGACCTCCCCAACTAATCAATTCAAAATTTATTTGCTTCTTCACGTATTCAAACCAACCCAAAATATAAATGATAGAAGACAACATTACCTTAATCAAATAATAATCTTGTACTCTTTAATATTTATTTGGATTTTCTTTGGTGCCTTTTAAAATATTTACAGCCATTTTACAATTTTAAATAAATTAGAAGGCTTAAAAAGTTGGACATGAACTAAATATTATTGGATTATTTATTTGGAGTTCAAAAATATTTTTGGGGGTATATAAACACTAGACTATTTTTAAAATTGTATTCTTGTATTATATTTAGCGTAAGAAAATTATTCCTAGATTCTAAATATTTGAGTTGGTTTTTAGAAACTTGCTCGTACATTTCCAAATTTGTGTTGAAGTAAATTTCCAAAATCACTTTCCAAACTCAAAAGCAGAAAATGAAACGAAAAGGAAAAACCATAAAGGCCCAGCCCAGATTGCAACTCACTGAACTATCCAACGCTCACGAATCACACAACCACTGCATGGCCCTGCCCAGTATCCCACGTCCCCACTTCACAGAACTATCTTTTTTTTTGAGAATTTTTATCATTCATATCATGAATCAGTACAAAGTAGTTGACTCACAAGCACACTGAAACGCAAACACAAAGGACCATGAACATCTAGAGTACCCTAAGACAACCATAAACAAGAAGATCTCCGGAGCCCTGTATTATCATCCCTGAATCTTGAGAGAAGACCCCTGCAGCAGAAGGATCTGCAACCAGTCCCAAGCAGGTCATCACCTTCGACCTCGGTACAATTGCCACCACGCTGCTTCCTCCTTTCTTGACACCAGCACTGAGAGGGCATGGACATCAATCTATCTTGAACAATTTTTTGAAACACTCGAACAAGTTTTGAACGTTGTGGACAAATGTTGGTCTGGCACAAAAAAATTAAATCGGCGAAAATGTTTTAGAAAAAATGAACAATTTTTAAGCCCGATTTATTTAAAACAATTATGGTCTTTTTTTAATTTTTTAACACGTTTTAAATTTGTGACCATTTTCAAAAATGGAAGCCCCTTTTTTTAAGTGAAGAATTTTTGAAATTACAAACATTTATTTTTGAAAAAGTAAGTAAACAATAAAAAATCAGAAGAAACAAAAAAAGAAGAAAAAAAGAATCAGAAAAAACGAGAAAGAATAGTAGAAAGCGTGCAGCGAGTTCATATGTGGTGTGGGGTTTTAAGGCAAAGAAAGAAATTTGGATAGATACAAATTTCATCTGTCTGGTAGAAGGTCCATACACTCCCGTCATGGCACTTATTTTAAAACAGAGGAAGTAGTTAGAAATTTCTCCGAATGCAAATAAGGGAAGAAATAATGTCCAGCTAGCCTTCTGATGCGTTGTCGAAATTAAACTCAGTTTTGTGATGGAGCAACAACACGCCCGTCAAAAGAGTTATGAAGAAGAAAAAACCAGTAGGCCGAAGCAAAGAGAACATGAGCACCTTTGGCAAATGTTGAGATGCATAGGGTGGCTATGTTGGAAATATGCCCTAGAGGCAATAATAAATTGATTATTATTATATTTCCTTGTTCATGATAATTGTTTATTATCCATGCTAGAATTGTATTGATAGGAAACTCAGATACATGTGTGGATACATAGACAACACCATGTCCCTAGTAAGCCTCTAGTTGACTAGCTCGTTGATCAATAGATGGTTACGGTTTCCTGACCATGGACATTGGATGTCGTTGATAACGGGATCACATCATTAGGAGAATGATGTGATGGACAAGACCCAAACCTAAGCATAGCACTAGATCGTGTAGTTCGTATGCTAAAGCTTTTCTAATGTCAAGTATCATTTCCTTAGACCATGAGATTGTGCAACTCCCGGATACCGTAGGAGTGCTTTGGGTGTGCCAAACGTCACAACGTAACTGGGTGGCTATAAAGGTACACTACGGGTATCTCTGAAAGTGTCTGTTGGGTTGGCACGAATCGAGACTGGGATTTGTCACTCCGTGTGACGGAGAGGTATCTCTGGGCCCACTCGGTAGGACATCATCATAATGTGCACAATGTGACCAAGGAGTTGATCACGGGATGATGTGTTACGGAACGAGTAAAGAGACTTGCCGGTAACGAGATTGAACAAGGTATCGGTATACCGACGATCGAATCTCGGGCAAGTATCGTACCGATAGACAAAGGGAATTGTATACGGGATTGATTAAGTCCTTGACATCGTGGTTCATCCGATGAGATCATCGTGGAACATGTGGGAGCCAACATGGGTATCCAGATCCCGCTGTTGGTTATTGACCGGAGAACGTCTCGGTCATGTCTGCATGTCTCCCGAACCCGTAGGGTCTACACACTTAAGGTTCGATGACGCTAGGGTTATAAAGGAAGTTTGTATGTGGTTACCGAATGTTGTTCGGAGTCCCGGATGAGATCCCGGACGTCACGAGGAGTTCCGGAATGGTCCGGAGGTAAAGATTTATATATGGGAAGTCCTGTTTTGGTCACCGGAAGAGTTTCGGGGTTTATCGGTAACGTACCGGGACCACCTGGAGGGTCCCGGGGGTCCACCAAGTGGGGCCACCTGCCCCGGAGGCTTGCATGGGCCAAGGGTGGTGAGGGACCAGCCCCTAAGTGGGCTGGTGCGCCTCCCACAAGGCCCAAGGGCAGCTAGGAGGAAAAAAAAGGAGGAAACCCTAGGCTTATATGGGCCTAAGGCCCACCCTAGGGGGCGCCTCCCTCTCTCCCCTCTTGGCCGCCCCCCTTGCTCCCCATCTAGGGCTGCCGCCCCCCTAGGGGTGGGAACCCTAGAGGGGGCGCAGCCCCTCCCCTTCCCCTATATATATGAGGCCTAGGGCTGCCCATAACACACACGTGATTCGATCTCTCGTTGGTGCAGCCCTGCGTCTCTTCTCCCTCCTCTTCTGTGGTGCTTGGCGAAGCCCTGCAGGATAGCCACGCTCCTCCATCACCACCACGCCGTTGTGCTGCTGCTGGATGGAGTCTTCCTCAACCTCTCCCTCTCTTCTTGCTGGATCAAGGCGTGGGAGACATCACCGAGCTGTACGTGTGTTGAACGCGGAGGTGCCGTCCGTTCGGCACTTGGTCATCGGTGATTTGGATCACGACGAGTACGACTCCATCAACCCCGTTCACTTGAACGCTTCTGCTTAGCGATCTACAAGGGTATGTAGATGCACTCTCCTTCCCCTCGTTGCTAGTCTCTCCATAGATAGATCTTGGTGACGCGTAGGAAAATTTTGAATTTCTGCTACGTTCCCCAACAGTGGCATCATGAGCTAGGTCTATTGCGTAGATTCTATGCACGAGTAGAACACAAAGTAGTTGTGGGCGTTGATTTTGTTCAATATACTTGCCGTTACTAGTCTTATCTTGATTCGGCGGCATCGTGGGATGAAGCGGCCCGGACCAACCTTACACGTACTCTTACGTGAGACCGGTTCCACCGACTGACATGCACTAGTTGAATAAGGTGGCTGGCGGGTGTCTGTCTCTCCCACTTTAGTCGGATCAGATTCGATGAAAAGGGTCCTTATGAAGGGTAAATAGCAATTGGCATATCACGTTGTGGTCTTTGCGTAGGTAAGAAACGTTCTTGCTAGAAACCCATTGCAGCCACGTAAAACATGCAAACAACAATTAGAGGACGTCTAACTTGTTTTTGCAGGGTATGCTATGTGATATGATATGGCCAAAAGGATGTGATGAATGATATATGTGATGTATGAGATTGATCATGTTCTTGTAATAGGAATCACGACTTGCATGTCGATGAGTATGACAACCGGCAGGAGCCATAGGAGTTGTCTTTATTTATTTATGACCTGCGTGTCAAAATAAACGTCATGTAATTACTTTACTTTATTGCTAACCGTTAGCTGTAGTAGTAGAAGTAATAGTTGGCGAGACAACTTCATGAAGACACGATGATGGAGATCATGATGATGGAGATCATGGTGTCATGCCGGTGACGATGATGATCATGGAGCCCCAAAGATGGAGATCAAAAGGAGCAATATGATATTGGCCATATCATGTCACTATTTGATTGCATGTGATGTTTATCATGTTTATACATCTTATTTGCTTAGAACGACGGTAGTAAATAAGATGATCCCTCATTAAAATTTCAAGAAGTGTTCTCCCCTAACTGTGCACCGTTGCTAAAGTTCGTCGTTTCGAAGCACCACGTGATGATCGGGTGTGATAGATTCTAACGTTCACATACAACGGGTGTTGACGAGCCTAGCATGTACAGACATGGCCTCGGAACACATGCAAACACTTAGGTTGACTTGACGAGCCTAGCATGTACAGACATGGCCTCGGAACACAGAAGACCGAAAGGTCGAGCATGAGTCGTATAGAAGATACGATCAACATGAAGATGTTCACCGACGTTGACTAGTCCGTCTCACGTGATGATCGGACACGGCCTAGTTGACTCGGATCATGTAATCACTTAGATGACTAGAGGGATGTCTATCTGAGTGGGAGTTCATAAGATGAACTTAATTATCCTGAACATAGTCAAAAGGATTTTGCAAATTATGTCGTAGCTCGCGCTTCAGTTCTACCGTTTAGATATGTTCCTAGAGAAAATTTAGTTGAAAGTAGATAGTAGCAATTATGCGGACAAGGTCCGTAAATTGAGGATTGTCCTCATTGCTTCATAGAAGGCTTATGTCCTTAATGCACCGCTCAGTGTGCTGAACCTCGAACGTTGTCTGTGGATATTGCGAACATCTGACATACACATTTTGATAACTACATGATAGTTCAGTTAAACGGTTTAGAGTTGAGGCACCAAAGACGTTTTGAAACGTCGCGAACATATGAGATGTTTTGAGGGCTGAAATTGGGATTTCAGGCTCGTGCCCACGTCAAGAGGTATAAGACCTCCGACGCTTTTCTTAGCCTGCAAACTAAGGGAGAAAAGCTCAATTGTTGAGCTTGTGCTCAGATTGTCTGAGTACAACAATCATTTGAATCGAGTGGGAGTTGATCTTCCAGATGAGATAGTGATGTTTCTCCGAAGTCATTACCACCAAGCTGCTAGAGCTTCGTGATGAACTATAATATATCAGGGACATATATGATGATCCTTGAGATATTCGCGATGTTTGACACCACCAAAGTAGAAATCAAGAAGGAGCATCAATTGTTGATGGTTGGTGAAACCACTAGTTTCAAGAAGGGCAAGGGCAAGAAGGGATACTTCATGAAACGGCAATTCAACTGCTGCTCTAGTGAAGAAACCCAAGGTTGAACCCAAACCCGAGACTAAGTGCTTCTGTAATAAGGGGAACAACCACTAGAGCAGAATTACCCTAGATACTTGGTAGATTAGAAGGCTGGCAAGGTCGATAGAAGTATATTGGATATACATTATGTTGATGTGTACTTTACTAATACTCCTAGTAGCACCAGGGTATTAGATACCGGTTCGGTTGCTAAGTGTTAGTAACTCGAAATAAAAGCTACGGAATAAACAGAGACTAGCTAAAAGGTGAGATAACGATATGTGTTGGAAGTATTTCCAAGGTTGATCAAATATCGTACGCTCCCTCTACCATCGAGATTGGTGTTTGCGTTGAGCATAGACATGATTGGATTATGTCTATCGCAATACGGTTATTCATTTAAGGAGAATAATGGTTACTCTGTTTATTTGAATAATACCTTCAATGGTCTTACACCTAAAATGAATGGTTTATTGAATCTCGATCGTAGTGATACACATGTTCATGCCAAAAGATATAAGATAGTAATGATAGTACCACCTACGTTGTGGCACTGCCACGTAAAGTCATATCGGTGTAAAACGCATGAAGAAGCTCCATGTTGATGGATCTTTGGGCTCACTCGTTTTTGAAAAGTTTGAGACATGCGAACCATGTCTATTGGTGTATATGCATGAAGAAACTCCATGCAAATGGACCGTTTGACTCACTTGATTTTTGAATCACTTGAGACATGCAAATCATACCACATGGGCAAGATGACTGAAAGCCTCGGTTTCAGTAAAATGGAACTAGAAAGCAATTTGTTGGAAGTAATACATTTTGATGTGTGCAGTCCAATGAGTGATGAGGCATGTAGTGGATATCGTTATTTTCTTACTTCACAGATGATTTGAGTAGATGTTGAGTATATTTACTTGATGAATCATGAGTCTGAATTATTGAAAGGTTCAAGTAATTTTAGGGTGAAGTTGAAAGATCGTCGTGGCAAGAGGATAAAAGATCTATGATATGATCATAGAGATGAATATTTGAGTTACAAGTTTGGCACAGAATTAAGACATTGTGGAGATTGTTTCACAACTGATACAGTCTGGAACACCATAGTGTGATGGTGTGTCCGAACATCATAACTGCACCCTATTGGATATGATGCATACCATGATGTCTCTTATCGGATTACCACAATAGTTTATGGGTTAGGCATTAGAGACAACCGCATTCACTTTAAATAGGGCACCACGTAATTCCGATGAGATGACACCGTATGAACTATGGTTTAGAGAAACCTAAGCTGTCATTTCTTAAAAGTTTGGGGCTGCGACGCTTATGTGAAAAAGTTTCAGGCTGATAAGCTCGAACCCAAAGCGGATAAATGCATCTTCATAGGACACCCAAAACAGTTGGGTATACCTCCTTCTCAGATCCGAAAGCAATAAGGGATTGTTTCTAGAATCGGGTCCTTTCTCGAGGAAAAGTTTCTCTCGAAGGAATTGAGTGGGAGGATGGTGGAGACTTGATGAGGTTATTGAACCATTACTTCAACTAGTGTATAGCAGGGCACAAAGAGTTGTTCCTGTGGCACCTACACCAATTGAAGTGGAAGCTTATGATATTGATCATGAGACTTCGGATCAAGTCACTCCCAAACCTCGTAGGATGACAAGGATGCGTACTACTTCAGAGTGGTACGTAATCCTGTCTTGAAAGTCATGTTGCTAGACAACAATGAGCCTACAAGCTATGGAGAAGCGATGGTGGGCCCGGATTCCGATAAATGGCTCGAGGCCATAAAATCCGAGAGATGATCCATGTATAAAAACAAAGTATAGACTTTGGAAGAACTACTTGATGGTCGTAAGACTGTTGAGTACAGATGGATTTTAAAAAGGAAGACGGACAATGATGGTAAATGTCACCATTAAGAAAGCTCGACTTGTCGTTAAGATGTTTTCCGACAAGTTCAAGGAGTTGACTACGATGAGATTTTCTCACTCGTAGCGATGCTAAGAGTCTGTTGGAATTATATTAGCAGTCACTGCATTATTTATGAAATCTTGCAGATAGGATGTCAAAACATTGTTTCCTCGATGATTTTCTTGAGGAAAGGTTGTATGTGATACAACCGGAAGGTTTTGTCAATCCTGAAAGATGCTAATAAGTATGCAAAGCTCCAGCAATCCTTCTAAGGAATGGAGTAAGCATCTCGGAGTTGGAATGTATGCTTTGATGGGATGATCAAAGATTTTGGTGTATACAAAGTTTATGAGAAACTTGTATTTCCAAAGAAGTGAGTGGGAGCACTATAGAATTTCTGATGAGTGTATGTTGTTGACATATTGTGAATCAGAAATGACGTAGAATTTCTGGAAAGCATATAGGGTTATTTGAAAGTGTTTTTCAATGGAAAGCCTGGATTAAGCTACTTGAACATTGAGCATCGAGATCTATAAGGATAGATCAAAACGCTTAATGGTATTTTCAAATGAGCACATACCTTGACATGATCTTGAAGGTGTTCAAGATGGATCAGTCAAAGAAGGAGTTCTTGCCTGAGTTGTAAGGTATGAAGTTAAGACTTAAAGCTCGACCACGGCAGCAGAAAGAGGAAGGACGAAGGTCGTCCCCTATGCTTTTGTCACAGGCTCTCTACAGTATGCTATGCTATGTGCCGCACCTGAAGTGTGCCTTGCCATGAGTCATTCAAGGGGTACAAGAGTGATCCAGGAATGGATCACAGGATAACGGTCAAAGTTATCCTTAGTAACTAGTGGACTAAGGAAATTTTCTCGATTATGGAGGTGGTAAAAGAGTTCGTCGTAAAGGGTTACGTCGATGCAAGCTTAACACCTATCCGGATAGCTCTGATAGAGATACCGGACACGTATAATGGAGCAACAATTTAGAATAACTCCAAGTAGAACAGTTATTTGGAATAGCTCCAAATAGAACATGGTAGCTACACCTAGGAGATGACATAGAGATTTGTAAAGCACACACGGATCTGAAAGGTTCAGACCCGTTGACTAAAACCTCTCTCACAAGCAACAAGATCAAACCCAGAACTCATTGAGTGTTAATCACATAGTGATGTGAACTAGATTACTGACTCTAGTAAACTCTTGGGTGTTAGTCACATGGCGATGTGACCTGTGAGTGTTAATCACATGGCGATTTGAACTAGATTATTGACTCTAGTGCAAGTGGGAGACTATTGGAAATATGCCCTAGAGGCAATAATAAATTGATTATTATTATATTTCCTTGTTCATGATAATAGTTTATTATCCATGCTAGAATTGTATTGATAGGAAACTCAGATACATGTGTGGATACATAGACAACACCATGTCCCTAGTAAGCCTCGAGTTGACTAGCTCGTTGATCAATAGATGGTTACGGTTTCCTGACCATGGACATTGGATGTCGTTGATAACGGGATCACATCATTAGGAGAATGATGTGATGGACAAGACCCAAACCTAAGCATAGCACTAGATCGTATAGTTCATATGCTAAAGCTTTTCTAATGTCAAGTATCATTTCCTTAGACCATGAGATTGTGCAACTCCCGGATACCGTAGGAGTGCTTTGGGTGTGCTAAACGTCACAACATAACTGGGTGGCTATAAAGGTACACTACGGGTATCTCTGAAAGTGTCTGTTGGGTTGGCACGAATCGAGACTGGGATTTGTCACTTCGTGTGACAGAGAGGTATCTCTGGGCCCACTCGGTAGGACATCATCATAATGTGCACAATGTGACCAAGGAGTTGATCACGGGATGATGTGTTACGGAACGAGTAAAGAGACTTGCCGGTAACGAGATTGAACAAGGTATCGGTATACCGACGATCGAATCTCGGGCAAGTATCGTACCGATAGACAAAGGGAATTGTATACGGGATTGATTAAGTCCTTGACATCGTGGTTCATCCGATGAGATCATCGTGGAACATGTGGGAGCGAACATGGGTATCCAGATCCCGCTGTTGGTTATTGACCGGAGAACGTCTCGGTCATGTCTGCATGTCTCCCGAACCCGTAGGGTCTACACACTTAAGGTTCGATGACGCTAGGGTTATAAAGGAAGTTTGTATGTGGTTACCGAATGTTGTTCGGAGTCCCGGATGAGATCCCGGACGTCACGAGGAGTTCCGGAATGGTCCGGAGGTAAAGATTTATATATGGGAAGTCCTGTTTTGGTCACCGGAAGAGTTTCGGGGTTTATCGGTAACGTACCGGGACCACTAGGAGGGTCCCGGGGGTCCACCAAGTGGGCCACCTGCCCCGGAGGCTTGCATGGGCCAAGGGTGGTGAGGGACCAGCCCCTAAGTGGGCTGGTGCGCCTCCCACAAGGCCCAAGGGCAGCTAGGAGGAAAAAAAGGAGGAAACCCTAGGCTTATATGGGCCTAAGGCCCACCCTAGGGGGTGCCTCCCTCTCTCCCCTCTTGGCCGCCCCCCTTGCTCCCCATCTAGGGCTGCCGCCCCTCCTAGGGGTGGGAACCCTAGAGGGGGCGCAGCCCCTCCCCTTCCCCTATATATATGAGGCCTAGGGCTGCCCATAACACACACGTGATTCGATCTCTCGTTGGATCAGCCCTGCGTCTCTTCTCCCTCCTCTTCTGTGGTGCTTGGCGAAGCCCTGCAGGATAGCCACGCTCCTCCATCACCACCACGCCGTTGTGCTGCTGCTGGATGGAGTCTTCCTCAACCTCTCCCTCTCTTCTTGCTGGATCAAGGCGTGGGAGACGTCACCGGGCTGTACGTGTGCTGAACGCGGAGGTGCCGTCCGTTCGGCACTTGGTCATCGGTGATTTGGATCACGACGAGTACGACTCCATCAACCCCGTTCACTTGAACGCTTCCGCTTAGCGATCTACAAGGGTATGTAGATGCACTCTCCTTCCCCTCGTTGCTAGTCTCTCCATAGATAGATCTTGGTGACGCGTAGGAAAATTTTGAATTTCTGCTACGTTCCCCAACAGGCTATAACAATCAACATAGGCAGAGATAGTTTAGTAGTCCAAGTAATTAAGCAAGCATTCATCGGATATGTATGATTGGGAAGCAGAGCGGCACCATTTGCCAAACAGTTTCGTAGTTGCAAGGCTTCCATCAATGATCATCTCCGACGTCTTCTAATCCAACGAGCTCGAGTAAGCAGGCGGCAGGATACAAGTGAAGGATGGGACTTGAAGCCATGACGCTCACCATTTCGCTTGGATACATCACCATTCCTTTGTTGGAATGAAAGCATCAGCAAACGAACACCTCCTTTGATTTGTTGTAATTTTCTAGGACGTTACAAAACCACAGGCTTGAGATATACTACCACCTACCTAGCTGCAGGCTATATACGCTTCCACCAGCCTAGCCAATTAATGTGTCTACTCCATGGGCTTGCAACAACTCAATTCATAACCCTCCTCGGCACCCAATTCTAAAAAGTTGTTTTTTTACAAAGGATGGATTTTATTAACTCAAAATGAAGCATCAAGTGATACAAACACAATGAGAACACACCCGGTCTCTGCATAATCAGGATGTACACAGTCAACACCAACACACACAAACATAAATACCACATTTACAACTAGCAAAGTCAAACATAACCAAAGCTATGCCTTTACGTAGAAAAAGAGAAAAACTCTTCTTGATTTTTCTTTCACAATGTTGCAGCAGCACGGGGTCACCTTCGAAAACTCTTCTGCAACAACAACCTGATCTGTGCCTGGAAGGATACTATTGGCAATGACTGCAACAATTCCTGAGCAACCATCGTGCTTAAGATGGATTTGGTAGATTGCATCAGAGAGAGAATAGAATGAGGGGCAGGGTGTCAAGGATGTCACAAGAAACAGTTGATAGTTAAAACTGCATCCACTCAATAGCAGCATTCTGGTGCGGCCGTTGCAGTGTCACAAGACCGCCTCAGTCAACCACAGCTTCCCCAACTCAATTAGTTGCTTCCGAGGAGATTGGTCTACAAAACGAAGTCACGTCATAATTTAGATTAGCTACCAGCAATACATGCATATCTGACTGAAAAGGTAAAAGTCAATCAAATCGACGTACTTGCAGCTTGAGGGAAAAAGTTTGCCCTAACCGCGATTTATGAGGGGAAGGGTTGACAATTAATGACCATGACTCACAAAAATTTCTTGTTTTATGGATATTTCTCGGTTCTAGGATTTTAGGCGTATGCTAGAAGATTTAATAACCACTGGTTACACCTCTCACTCGCAGTGGGATCGAAATACTTCTGTCGGAACATGAGTGAAACATCAAAAAGGATCAATGAAGACAAACTTACATCCAGAAGCAAGATGAACGGCAAAGATGAAGTGTAGCATGAGGCATGGAGCCTAACAATGGAAACCATTGTCTTATATCTGGGCTCATTTCGATGATTATAATAAATCTGGCTTATCTAAACCAGCGTGAATGTGTGTCGCGCGCTTTGTCATTTGTTTAGGCAGATTTTTGCAAAATAAGTTGCGCACAATTAATATATGGATGTGTCTATAGCTCATCTAGATCTGACATATTATGTCACGTCTAAGATGACATCATCAACTGTTTGTTATTTTTTGTTATTGTTTGTTTTTTATTTGTCTTTATTTTTTCCTTGTCACCCATGCACGAACCGGACTAGAGTAAAATTAATTTTCTGCACACTAGGCTGCGTTGAGTCGCTGATTATGAGCCGCAGTGCTACAATGTAGTCTACAGTAACACACGATTTGCTACAGGAATTTTGCGTCAACGACGTACTAGTGTGTTGACTTCCTTTCCCAGTGGACACAAACATCCTATACTAGGGATCACTTAACACATTAACAAGCACTCGAGTGACAATGTAAACATTTTAAAAAAATCAATGAATAAATTGTAGAACGAGGTGAATATATTTTTAGAAAGAGGTGAATATATTTTTTTAGGATGAGGTGAATATACTCTTACTGGTTTTTGTCTGTTTGTCGTGCACGAAAAAGTCACGCACCCACTATGTCGCAACTCGGACAAAAAAGGATCGGACCCCAGTTACAAGTTCACAGTGGACTTGCAATTGGGACGAAAAAAGTCGTGCTCACATTAGTAGAAAAAGGGTCAAATGTGCGACACATTAGTCCCGGTCTGTAACAGAACCGACACTAATGTGTCCATTAGTGCCGGTTCCAACGGCTAGGCGGGAGGAGCTCTTTAGTACCGGTTCGTGGCGAACCTTTAGCATAGGTTCGTGCCACGAACCGGTACTAATGAGGGTGATGGCAGGATGTTGTCAGAGTGGGGCCCCTCCAGCACCTTTACTATCGGTTCGTGCCACGAACCGGTACTAAAGGTCGTCCTATATAAACCCTTTGTCCACCAGCACTCTGTTCTTCCCCCTTTCCCCACTCCCTCTCCTCTGTTCTTCCCTTCTTCCTCTCGAGTTCATCACAAAATTTGCCCCAAATTTGTCAAGATTTGCAGGCCCCCATCCATTCAAATGATCACAAAGGTTAGCAACTTTGTCCTTTCATCTCTCATTGCTAGATTAGCTCTTGCATTGGTTTATATAGTGATTAATTGTGGGTTTTAGTAATTTGGGAGGAATTATATGTGGTAGTATTTGAATTATATGCAAATTGAGGTCAAAATAACACTTAGTTTGCATATGTAGGTGTGGTTTACTTAGTGCCTTCTAAATCTCTGTCGTAACCACCGTCGATCGCCCGCACCGTCCCGTTGCCGGCACCACCTTGTGGTGAGCCTCTTGTTCATGAAATTTTATATAAAAATTGATGTTTGTGTGATTTGGATATATAGTTACTCATATAATTATCTCACCCGTACGTTGTTTGTTATACATAGTGCCATGGTTTTGATATCCATCCCCGCCGGCCCTCGCCCTTGTTATGATTCGGATGTGGTACATTCTCTTTTAAAACTATTTGTTGCATTTCGTGTTTATGACAAATTATGCCCATCAAGCTGACATAGATATTTGTATGTAGGAGGTAGTTGAACCGGAAATTCCAACCGACCCTATTGTCGAGAGGTTAAATTTAGTTGAAAGAGAAAATGAGGATTTGAAAGAAAAATTGAAAAGAATTGAGGGGGAGAAGATGGAATTGGAGTTGCATGTTGCCGATGTCGTTGATGATCACAAGATTAAGATGGAGAAAATGCGCTTGAAGATTAGAAAGATTAGAAAATATGCCATTCATAGTGAGGCTTGGTATCATTATGCTGTTGGATCAATTGTTACCTTAGTTGCGATCTTGATCGCATTTGTTGTTGCATTTAAATTCTTTAGCTAGAGAGTTATTTGTTTGTTGCATTTAAGTGCTGTATGAACTTTATGTATTGTATTAATTTGGTGTTTTCGGTGTTGTGTATTGAAGATGAGCTGGCAATGGATGTACCATGACCGATGCTCTCCCGAGTTCATTAATGGCGTGCATACTTTTCTGCTTGCGGCTGAGGCAAACAAGTGGGCGGATGGTTTTATGCCTTGTCCATGTGCTGGCTGTAAGAATGGTCACAATTACTCTACGTCAAGAACCATTCACGTCCACCTGTTTGAGTCCGGTTTTATGCCCCACTATAATGTTTGGACCAAGCATGGAGAAAGAGGGGTTATGATGGAAGACAATGAAGAAGAAGAGGACGACGACAGCTATCCTGGCCATGGGTTCCCTGAATACGATGATACAACAATGAGGGAAGAAGCTGAGCCGGTAATGCGGGAAGAAGCTGAGCCGGCAATGCGGGAAGAAGCTGAAGAAGAGGCATCAGATGAGCCCGTTGATGATCTAGGTCGGGCCATTGCCGATGCAAAGAGAAACTGCGCAAGTGATTTGGAGAAGAAGAAGTTGCAGCGCATGTTAGAGGATCACAAAAAATGGTTGTACCCGAATTGCGTAGGTGACAAGAAAATGTTGGGCACCACACTGGAATTGCTACAATGGAAGGCAGAGAATGGTGTATCTGACAAGGGATTTGGAAAGTTGCTGGTAATGATAAAGAATATGCTTCTAAAGGACAATGAATTACCCGAGAGTACGTACGAAGCAAAGAAGGCTGTCTGCCCTCTAGGGTTAGAGGTGCAGAAGATACATGCATGCCCTAATGATTGCATCCTCTACCGCGGTGAGTACGAGGATTTGAACGCTTGCCCGGTATGCGGTGCATTGCGCTATAAGATCAGCCGCGATGACCCTGGTGATGTCGAGGGCGAGCGCCCCAGGAAGAAGATTCCTGCCAAGGTGATGTGGTATGCTCCTATAATACCACGGTTGAAACGTTTGTTCCAAAACAAAGAGCATGCCAAGGCGATGCGATGGCACAGAGAAGATCGTAAAAAAGACAGAAAGTTGAGAGTACCCGCTGACGGGTCGCAGTGGAGAAAAATCGAAAGAAAGAACCGAAAGGAGTTTCCAGATGACGCAAGGAACGTATGGTTTGGTCTAAGCGCATATGGCATTAATCCTTTTGGAGAGCAGAGCAGCAACCATAGCACCTGGCCTGTGACTCTATGTTTGTATAACCTTCCTCCTTGGTTGTGCATGAAGCGGAAGTTCATTATGATGCCAGTGCTCATCCAAGGCCCTAAGCATCCTGGCAACAACATTGATGTGTACCTAAGGCCATTAGTTGAAGAACTCTTACAACTGTGGAATGGAACAGGTGTACGTGCGTGGGATGAGCACGTGGGGGGAAGAATTTGACCTAAAGGCGTTGCTGTTCGTGACCATCAATGATTGGCCTTCTCTCAGTAACCTTTCAGGACAGACAAACAAGGGATACCACGAATGCACGCACTGTTTGGACGATACCGACAATATATATTTGGCTAATTGTAAGAAGAATGTGTACCTGGGATATCGTCGATTTCTTCTGAGCAGGCATCCCATAAGAAAGAAAGGCAAGCATTTCAAAGGTGAGGCGGATCACTGGACGAAGCCTCGCCACCGTACTGGTGCTGATGTACATGATATGGTCAAGGATTTGAAGGTGGTATTTGGAAAGGGTCCTGGTGGACAACCTGTTCCGAATGACGCTGATGGACGCGCACCCATGTGGAAGAAGAAATCTATATTTTGGGACCTGCCCTATTGGAAAGACCTAGAGGTCCGCTCCGCAATCGACGTGATGCACACGACGAAGAATCTTTGTGTGACCTTGCTTGGCTTCTTGGGCGTGTATGGGAAGACAAAAGATGCACCTGAGGCACGGGAGGACCAGCAACATATGCACGGAAAAGACGGCATACATCTGGGTCATGCAAGCTATGCTCTTACCAAAGAAGAGAGGGAAATCTTCTTTGAATGCCTGCTCAGTATTAAGGTACCATCTGGCTTCTCGTCGAATATAAAGGGAATAATAAACATGGCAGAGAAAAGTTCTAGAACCTAAAGTCTCATGACTGCCACGTGATTATGACGCAACTGCTCCCGGTTGCATTGAGGGGGCTTCTACCGAAAAACGTTCGATTAGCCATTGTGAAGCTATGTGCATTCCTCAATGCAATCTCTCAGAAGGTAATCGATCCAGAAATCATACCAAGGTTAGAGAATGATTTGGTGCAATGTCTTGTCAGTTTCGAGTTGGTGTTCCCACCATCCTTCTTCAACATCATGACGCACGGCCTAGTTCACCTATGCGAATAGATTAACATTTTGGGTCCTGTATTTCTACACAATATGTTCCCCTTTGAGAGGTTCATGGGAGTCTTAAAGAAATATGTTCATAACCGTGCTAGGCCAGAAGGAAGCATCTCCAAGGGCCATGAAAATGAGGAGGTCATTGAGTTTTGTATTGACTTTATTCCTGACCTTAAGCCGATTGGTGTTCCTGAATCGCGGCATAAGGACAGACTGGATGGAAAAGGCACGCTAGGAGGGAACCAAATAATATGTATGGGCGAACATTCTCTCACTGAAGCACACTACACAGTTCTACAGAATTCCGCCTTGGTGGCTCCGTATATGGATGAACACAAGAATTTGCTACGCTCCAAACACCCGGAGCGGTCTGATGACTGGATTACACTTGAACAAACCAGGAGTTTCGCCAGCTGGTTGCAGACACGTACCATGCATGACGCCTCTATTGAAGATGACGTGTACTTGCTGTCCCAGTTACCATCTTCGAATATAATGACTTTCAAAGGGTACGAGATAAATGGTAATACATTTTACACGATCGCCCAAGATAAGAAGAGCACCAACCAAAACAATGGTGTCCGCTTTGATGCAGAAACCAAGACGGGAAAGGACACACATTATGGTTATATACAGGACATATGGGAACTTGACTATCGACGTAGTTTGAAGGTCCCTTTGTTTCGGTGCAAATGGGTCAATATGACACGAGGCGGGGTAACGGAAGACCCGCAGTACGGAATGACAACAGTGGATCTCAACAATCTTGCGTATGCAGACGAACCATTCGTCCTAGCCAATGACGTGGCACAGGTTTTCTATGTGAAGGACATGTCTACCAACCCGAGAAAAAGAAAAGATAAGGAAGCGAATGCATCGTACGATGAGCCAAAGCGGCACATAGTTCTTTCTGGGAAGAGAAACATCGTGGGAGTGGATGACAAGACAGACATGTCAGGAGATTATGAAAAGTTTGATGAAATTGCTCCATTCACAGTGAATATTGACCTGAGCATCCCGTTAAATGATGAAGATTTTCCACGGTTACGGCGCAAAGGGACACACGCGAAGAAAAAGTTTCACACCCAAAGATCTGGGATGTGATGGGCTTCACTATCATCACTTTCTTCTGTGTTTCACACCCAGGAGGGAATCTCTGTAATAGTTAGGGTAGCTATGTGTTTTGGCATTTGAAACGCGAAGAAATTTTATGTGCAAACAAATTCTTTCATGCCTTTACTGATTTTTTCAGCTAAAAAGGCATTTCGTTTTTTAAATAACCTAAGGATTACCAAATTAAATATAATGATATAACACAATAATATTAAACATAATAAAAAAGAATCACTGAAAAATGTATTTTTAAAGTTAAGTTATTCACAAACTAGTGATTCACACAAATTTCAAATAATTCAAAATTTAAACTACTCAAATTTAAAAACTACCGGCACTAACTGAAAGTTTCTAAAAACTATCAAAAATATTCACAAAGAAACTCTAAATACAGCAAAAAACAACTAAACATAAATAAAACAAAATAAATAAAGCAGAAAAGAAAAAACTAAATGAAAAAAAGCCCACCTACCGGTCCACATGTAACGCCCCATATGTAACCATCCCGAATTGTACTCCAACTCTTGCCGTTTCCGGCATTAAGTTATATTTAATTCTCGGGTTCGGGTCTTTGTCTCCGTGTGTTGTTTTTGTTTTTCGTGCATCTCATATCATGTCATCACGTGCATTGCATTTGCATACATGTTCATCTCATGCATTCGAGCATTTTCCCCGTTGTCCGTTTTGCATTCCGGTGCTTCGTTCTCCTCCGGTGGCCATTTCTAGCTTTCTTTCGTGTGTGGGGATTAAACATTTCCGGATTGGACCGAGACTTGCCATGCGGCCTTGGTTTACTACCGGTAGACCGCCTGTCAAGTTTCGGGTCATTTAGACTTCGTTTGATACTCCAACGGTTAACCGAGGGACCGAAAAGGCCTCGTGTGTGTGCAGCCCAACACCCCTCCTTTTTGGCCCAAAACCGACCAAACTCAGCTCCATCGTCTCGGTCGTTCGATCATGATCGTGTGGGCGAAAACCGCACCTCATTTGGACTCTCCTAGCTCCCTCTATGCCTATTTAAAGGCCCCCCATTTTTCGGATCGTCTTCCACCCCCGAAACCCTAAAAATCGCATCGCGCCGCGCCGGACATGTCCGTCCCCGGCCGGACACGCCGCGCCGCCGCGCCCAGCCAGTGAGAGCCCGCCACGTGTCCCGCCGGGTCAACCCGCCGCCGCGGCCCGCCCGGCCCGCGTTGGGCCCTCCTGGCCCATGTAACCGCGCCCCGCCGCCAGAGATCTCCGCCGCCGCCTCCCTCTACTCCGGTGGCTGGAGCCACGCCGCGCCACCGCGGGCTCGCCGGAGCTCTCCGCGCCGACCTCCCCGGCTGCCCGACCGCGCCTCGCCGAGCTCCTCGCCGACCCCGCCGCCTCCACGCCGCCGTCTCGCCGCCACCGGCCGGCTCCGCCGCGGGCCACCGCCTCCGCCGGGCCGGAGCAAGGTCCGGCCACCGCCCTCGTCGCCGGCCCGCCGCGCCATCGCCGGATCCCGCGAGCTACAGTGCTGCCGCCGTCGATGAACAGTGTTTTCGCGAGATCCAGATATGTGCTACAGTGAAACCCTAGGGGGTTGACTTTTTCCCTCTCCCGTTAATTTTTCATGCTACCTTTGACCTGCCATATCTTTGCATCCGTAGCTCCGATTTGGGCATATGATATGTCAAAATCTTCGTCTCGACGAGTACATCATTTCATTCCATTGCATCATTTGCATTTGGGGTCATCTTGGTGCCAAAAATGCTGTTGGAAGGAGGCATGATGAGTTAAATTGCAGATCCGTTAGTTGAACATGCACTTTTGTCATTTTTGCCATATTTAATCCGTGCATGATATGCCTATGCCCCTTTGGGATGAATTGTTAAGCATGTTGTCTTCTTTCCAGAGGTGCCTTCCATGTATTTTTTTAGGATGTGTGTGTTGTCTTGTGCAAGCTTGCGAAGAGGGCTACCTGAGTTTACTGATTTCAGGGACTTAGTGAAAATCACTAAGTCTGGGATGTTTTAGTTCACGATGCTATATGTCCGGCTTGTTTCCTAGTGATCCGTGCCTCTTTTGAGGATGATCAGTTAGAGTGATTTGTTATGCTTGTTGTGCTTAATCCATCCATGTCTTTACTTGTTATGTTGGAGCACCCTAGGTTGACTCAATCGAGCTCAACTTTTGGATAGTTGTTGTTTTGGGCAGATCGTGAACTCTTTTGCGATTTTGCCGGAGTTATTGCTAGTGATCCATGCATGCTATGCCATTGTTCTTGCCATGTCTAGCTAGAATTTTGTGCCTTATTTATGGATATATGCTTGCCTTGCCATGACTTGCACCGTAGTGAGTGCATCGAGCTCGTTTACATGCCTCCGTGAGTTATTATTTCAGCATGTCCCAGTTTTCACTAAGTCTGAAAACTGATTGTGTTTCATCGATGTTCGTGTGCTTGGTAGAGTATTTTGTGAACCCTTTTGGCCCCAGGTCATTTTGGGTGTTTTGTTAAGCTTGTTGAGTAGCTCTATGCCATGCTATTGCTTGCCATGTTCAGGTTTTCCTTCATGTTGTTTTGCTGCTCCGAAGAGAGCATCGTGGTCTGAAATTCCAGACTAGCGTTAATTTCGCTAAGTCTGAAATCTGTTTTGCTTATTCAGTTTTGTCATGCTTGTTTGAAGCCCTTAATGGATGAATTTGCCTATGCCTCAGTCCTGATGATTTGTTAAGCTTCTTGATTACATCACTTCCATGCAATTTGTTTTCATGTTTGGTTGCTGTAGCATGTTCATTTTGTTGCATTTAGGAGCCTACTTGCTGTAAATCGCAGATCGGTTCGTTTAGTAAATCGCTTGCCATTTCTAAACCGTAGCTCCGATTGCCATGATCTTTATATCGTTTTCAGGGGATTTCTTCCCCTCTATCCAGTGGCACACTTGGTTTTACAAGTTGAGGCCAGGTTCATGCATTTCCTGTTACATCTTGCATTTTGCATCCCGCATCGCATCCCGCATAGCATATCATCTTTGCATCTTATTGGTTGCCTTTGCACGTGGTTGATTGTATCCTTGTTGCTTGTTTGTGTTGTTGGATAGAGCCGGGAGACGAGTTCGCTAACGAGGAGCCCGTTGACTTTGCTTTTGAGGATCCAGTCAATTCTGATAACTGTGCAGGCAAGATGATCACACCCTTGAAATCACTACTATCTTTGCTATGCTAGTTTGCTCGCTCTTTTGCTTTGCCAATGCTACGATGCCTACCACTTGCTTGTCAGCCTCCCAATTGCCATGATCGAGCCTCTAACCCACCTTTGTCCTAGCAAACCATTGATTGGCTATGTTACCGCTTTGCTCAGCCCTTCTTATAGCATTGTTAGTTGCAGGTGAAGATTGGAGCCGTTCCTTGTTGGAACATTTATTTACTTGTTGGGATATCATTATATTGCTATGTTATCTTTACTCATCTATATACTTGGTAAAGGGTGGAAAGCTCGGCCTCTCGCCTAGTGTTTTGTTCCACTCTTGCCGCCCTAGTTTCCGTCATATCGGTGTTATGTTCCCGGATTGTTGCGTCCCTTACACGGTTGGGCTATATGGGAACCCTTTGATAGTTCGCCTTGATTAAAGCTTTTCCAGCAATGCCCAACATTGGTTTTACCATTTTCCACATACCCTTTTCTTTCCCTTGGGTTTCCGGAGCCCGAGGGTCATCTTATTTTAACCCCCCCGGGCCAGTGCTCCTCTGAGTGTTGGTCCAACTGTCAGCTGCCGGTGGCCACTAGGGGCAACTCTGGGCTGGCCTACCCGTACCTAGGACAATCTGAGTGTGCCCTGAGAAAGAGATATGTGCAGCTCCTATCGGGATTTGTCGGCACATTCGGGCGATGTTGCTGGACTAGTTTTTGACCTGTCGAATCATCTTGTTGTACCGGGATACCGAGTCTGATCGGTGGGTCCTGGGTGGAGGTCTATTCCTTCGTTGACCGTGAGAGCTTGTTATGGGCTAAGTTGGGACCCCCCTGCAGGGATTGATCTTTCGAAAGCCGTGCCCGCGGTTATGGGCAGATGGGAATTTGTTAATGTCCGGTTGTAGATAACTTGAACCTTAAATAAATAAAATGAATCAACTGAGTGTGTTGCCGTGATGGCCTCTTCTCGGCGGAGTCCGGGAAGTGGACACGGCGTTGGAGTTATGTTTGCGTAGTCTGCTCTATTTAGTTTCCGCTCGTGCTTTGCCTTCTCTTCTCGCTCTCCTTTGCGAATAAGTTAGCCACCATACATGCTAGTCGCTTGCTGCAGCTCCACTTACATTACCCCTTTCCTACCTATTAAGCTTAAATAGTCTTGATCGCGAGGGTGCGAGATTGCTGAGTCCTTTGTGGCTCACAGATTACTATTACACCAGATGCAGGGACCGATGATACTTCTCCGGATGGCGCGCTCGAGCTGATGTGGGAGTACGACGAGGACTCTCGCGATACTATGTGTCTTTTCCTGATGATCAGTAGTGGTGCCTATTCGGGGTTCGATTCAGGGTTTAGTCGCTTGTTGGGGGTCTTTTCTATTTTGGCGCCGTAGTCGGGCCATGAGTGTTTGTATGATGGATGTTATTTATGTACCTTGACGTGACGTGGCGAGTGTAAGCCAACTATGATATTTATTACTCCCCTTTATATTATATTGTACATGGGTTGTGTAATGATTCCCGACTTGCGACATTGCTTTCAATGCGCCTATGTCTCTAAGTCGTGCCTCGATACGTGGGAGACATAGCCGCATCGAGGGCGTTACACCACAGTGGCCTGCATACGACTAGAAACCCAACCTGTTGTTGGGCCCGGATGCAGGCCCGCAAGCCCAATAGGCCCCACAGGGCAGAGTAGCAGAGGTAGGCCCAGAAGGCCTGCTTTAGAGAGGAGCTCGAGACAGCAGCGGCGGCGGGGCTTATAAGCAGGTGCGAGCGCCCTTCGGCTAGCGAGGTGGGACTAAATTTTTGCGCCCCTCGCCTGGCAGTGCACCCCCTTTAGTACCGGGTCGTGGCATCAACCGGTACTAAAGGGGGGGGGGGGGTCTTTAGTATCGGTTGGAGCCACCACCCGGTACTAAAGGCCTGCCCTTCCCGCCGCTTGGCCTGGCCAAAACAGGCCTTTAGTGCCGGTTGGTGGCTCCAACCGGCACTAAAGGTGCCTTCTATATATACATCACTTCGAAAAATTTCATCCTCCCTCTCTTTTTTCCTCTGTTTCCCCATTGAAGCACCGCCCGCCCCGATCGATCGACGCCGTCGCCGCCCCCGTCCCGCGCTGCCCTCGTCGCGCGCCGTTGCCGTCGCCGCCCCTATCCCCGTCGCTGCCCTCATCCCCGTCGCCGCCCCCGTCCCCGTCGCCGCCCCCATCCCCGTCGCCGCCCTCGTCTCCGTCGCCGCCCCGGGCCCGTCCCCGTCGCGCCGCCCCCGTCACGCCCTGGCCCGTCGCCGCCCCCGGCCGTCGCCTCACCGTCGCCGTCGCCCCGCTGTGAGCTCTCCACCCCTAACCCCTCTCTCTCGCCCCCAGCGACCACCGGGCGCCGCCCCTCCCCGAGCCCATACACACACAAAAGCATGATGAACACACACACACACATTTCCTTAAGTTAATTAGTATATACGTATTTTGTATGTTTAATTAGTTTAGATTTTTTAGATTATTATTTTTTCACTAGTATATATGTATGAATGCATGTTAGATGGATATAATTAGTGTTTAATTAGTATGGAATTTTTTTATATAATGTTGTTTTTCTGTTTTTTAATGGATGTATAGAAGTTGTTTTTTCTGTTTTTAGTGTTAGATGCTTAATTAGTATGAAATAGCATATAGAATTTTGACATATGCAATGATAGCATAATTAGTGTTACATTTGCATATAGTATTTGTTGTCGACGATGCCCGGCCCACATCCTCGCCATCGACCCGTTCGCGACGACGTCCTACTTCAGAGGACCCATATCCGGGACTGGGCTCCGCCGGGCTGGCACTGGGAGGTGCTACCTTCAGGGGTGCGACGCTTGGTGAGGAACCCGGCCCCGGGTCCCGTTGTCGACCCTGATCTCCTTTGGTGGCGTTCGCGTGGGCCACCTTCGGTGCGGAGGGAGCCGGCCCCGCCGGAGGTGGTATGTCGCCGTGTCAGGGAGGAGGACGAGCACGTCCATCGCTACATGGCTGCTATGGACGTCAGGTTCTCCAATACCTGGCAGTTTCTTTGGGGAGATCACCCGAGCTATGATCCAGTGATGGTTCCTTCACTTTGGTTGTCCACCGCCCGCACCTCAGGAACCGCAAGTGGCCTAGATTACTCTTTAGTATTCGATCTTTATTAGCTGCTAGATAGCTAGCTAGCTAGTGATGTATACGATATATAATATTCAAGATGATTTATTCGAGATTATATATATTATTCAAGACGATGTATTCGAGATTATATCTATTATTCGAGACAATGTATTCGAGATTATATTTGATTATGCTTATTATGTACTATGATTGATTCAGTTTTTCCTTATTAATTGATTGCATCCATGCATTGTAATTTGAATACTAAATTGTTTTATATTTCTTTTGGATTAGTTAAATAAAAGCTATGGCGGACAATACTGGCAGAGAGGGAGAAGAGACCCTGTTCGATATCATACGCCATCCTCGCGGGCTAGATGATGATCAAAATGAAGAAGATTATGACGGCTCCGAATTTCTAAACAACACTGGGGAGGGTGATATGATATTCCATGGCAACGACCGAATTGATGAAGTCATGAAATATGATTATGATGTTGATGAAGAAAATGTTGATCTTGAAACAACAAAGACCGGCGAGGTATATATATTTATATAAGAAGGCATCTGGTGATCATCACATGTTTTAAATGACTTGAAGATATATTAACGAATCGATCTTTCTTCTTTTAGCCATCCAGATCGAGAAAATCTTCAGGCAACAGGAAACGAGGCCCGAAGAAAAAGTTGAAGGAGGGCGTAAAGTACAATATCGAGGCCATCGAACCTAACGGCGAACCATTAGCGCCTAAGAATATTGCGGACAAGTTCATTCGTCAGTGTGGGGTTCTTGTGAAGGACCAACTCCCGATCTCCCTTGGAGCATGGAGAGAGCCAGCAAAGCCACGTCGAGATGTTACTTTTGTTGACGATAGACAAAAAGGTCTGCTTTGGGAAACTCTCATGGAACATTTCACCCTACCAGATCATTTCACAGATGCAGATGCGGAGAAAGTCAAGGACGCTACTCTTAGGAAGATGGCAGTTGCATTCAACAACCACAAGAATCGTGTATGGGACAAGTACGTCAAGGGAGGAAGGAAGACTCCAGTATTCGAGGGAACACTAGAGAAGAAAAGTGCTCATTGGGACGATTTCGTGAAATTCAAGGATTCAGAATTAGCTAAGGAACGGTCGAGAATAAACAAGAAAAATGCCAAAAAAAGGATAAGTTACATAAGCTGGGGCCAGGTGGCTACGCGGTGGCAATGCCTAAGTGGGATAGGTCTGAGAAAGAGATGGAGGATGCAGGTGTCACTCCAGTTACTAGGAGCTGGCCCCCAGGTGCAGGACTTGGTTCTATGCGCATGGGGGGGGGGAGGTTGGATCTAAAGACATGCAAAGTTTCGAAGAAGGCATGTCTGAACGGAGCCGAAGATAAGCTACTTGTTGCAATAGAAGAGGCTCGATTGGCGGTGTTCCAGCCCAACAGAGAGAACGACGAGCTTACGCGTGCCCTGGGAAATCCTGAACACCCGGGAAGAACACGAGGCAAGGGCGCTATTCCATGTTATGAGGGGTTTTCGGACTGGAACGCCGACTACCGAACCTGTGCGAGAAAGAAGATTGCGGAGGAGAAGAAGAGGAAGATGGAGGAGGAGCAGAGGAAGATGGACTATGAACGCCTTCAAGATCTAAAATCAGCGCACGCGGACTTGGCAGTCAAATTCCAGTGGCAGCAGGAGCAGATCGACTCACTTAGCCAACAAAGGGGGTCTCAGCAGCTGCAGCAGCTAGCAGATGATCCAGCATTGGATAGCACCACCCCATCCATGCCAAGAAGCAGCGTGGGTTCCGCCCCGGGCGATTGCTACGTCTTGAGCTTGTGTTGGTTTTCCTCGAAGAGGAAGGGATGATGCAGCAGAGTAGCGTAAGTATTTCCCTAAGTTTTTCAGAACCAAGGTATCAATCCAGTAGGAGGCCACGCTCAAGTCCCTCGTACCTGCACAAAACGATAGCTACTCGCAACCAACATGATTAGGGGTTGTCAATCCCTTCACCGTCACTTACGAGAGTGAGATCTGATAGATATAATATTTTTGGTATTTTTGGTATAAAGATGCAAAGTAAAAAGTAAAGGCAAAGTAAAAAAAGCAAAGCAAGATTAAAGTGATGGAGATTGATATGATGAGAATAGACCCGGGGGCCATAGGTTTCACTAGTGGCTTCTCTCAAGAGCATAAGTATTCTACGGTGGGTGAACAAATTACTGTTGAGCAATTGACAGAATTGAGCATAGTTATGAGAATATCTAGGCATGATCATGTATATAGGCATCACGTCCGTGACAAGTAGACCGAAACGATTCTGCATCTACTACTATTACTCCACTCATCGACCGCTATCCAGCATGCATCTAGAGTATTAAGTTAAAAACAGAGTAACGCCTTAAGCAAGATGACATGATGTAGAGAGATAAATTCATGCAATATGAAATAAACCCCATCTTGTTATCCTTGATGGCAACGATGCAATACGTGCCTTGCTGCCCCTTCTGTCACTGGGAAAGGACACCGCAAGATCGAACCCAAAGCTAAGCACTTCTCCCATGGCAAGAACTACCAATCTAGTTGGCCAAACCAAACGGATAATTCGAAGAGACTTGCAGAGATAACCAATCATACATAAAAGAATTCAGAGAAGATTCAAATATTATTCGTAGATCGACTTGATCATAAACCCACAATTCATCGGTCTCGACAAACACACCGCAAAAATAAGATTACATCGAATAGATCTCCACAAGAGAGGGGGAGAACTTTGTATTGAGATTCAAAGAGAGAGAAGAAACCATCTAGCCACTAACTATGGACCCGAAGGTCTGAGGTAAACTACTCACACTTCATCGGAGAGGCTATGATGATGTAGAAGCCCTCCATGATGACGGCCCTCTTCCGGTGGAGCTCCGGAACAGGCCCCAAGATGGGATCTCGTGGATACAGAAAGTTGCGGCGGTGGAATTAGGTTTTAGGCTCCTGTTCTGATCGTTTGGGGGTACGTGTGTATATATAGGAGGAAGGAGTACGTCGGTGGAGCACCGAGGGGCCCACGAGGCAGGGGGACGCGCCCCCACCCTCGTGACCTCCTCTTTGACTCCTTGGAGTAGGGTCCAAGTCTCCTGGATCACGTTCGGTGAGAAAATCACGTTCCCGAAGATTTTATTCCGTTTGGACTCCGTTTGATATTCTGTTTCTCCGAAACACTAAAATAGGCAAAAACATCAATTCTGGGTTGGGCCTCCAGTTAATAGGTTAGTCCCAAAAATAATATAAAAGTGGAAAATAAAGCCCAATATAGTCCAAAACAGTAGATAATATAACATGGAGCAATCAAAAATTATAGATACGTTGGAGACGTATCAGGCATCCCCAAGCTTAATTCCTGCTCGTCCTCGTGTAGGTAAATGATAAAAAGAGAATTTCTGATGCGGAGTGCTACTTGGCATAATTTCAATGCAAATCTTCTTAATTGTGGTATGAATATTCAGATTAGAAAGATTAAAGACAAAAAATTATATTGACATAAAAATAATAATACTTCAAGCATACTAACAAAGCAATTATGTCTGCTCAGAATAACATGGCCAAAGAAAGTTATCCCTACAAAATCATATAGTCTGGCTATGCTCTATCTTCACCACACAAAATATTTAAATCATGCACAACCCCGATGACAAGCCAAGCAATTGTTTCATACTCTAACTTTTTCAAAACTTTTTCAATCTTCACGCAATACATGAGCGTGACCATGGACATAGCACTATAGGTGGAATAGAATGGTGGTTGTGGAGAAGACAAAAAGGAGAAGATAGTCTCACATCAACTAGGGGTATCAACGGGCTATGGAGATGCCCATCAATAGATATGAATGTGAGTGAGTAGGGATTGCCATGCAACGGATGCACTAGAGCTATAAGTATATGAAAGCTCAAAAAGAAACTAAGTGGGTGTGCATCCAACTTGCTTGCTCATGAAGACCTAGGGCAATTTGAGGAAGCCCATCATTGGAATATACAAGCCAAGTTCTATAATGTAAAATTCCCACTAGTATATGAAAGTGATAACATGAGAGACTTGAAGGAAATATGCCCTAGAGGCAATAATAAAGTTATTATTTATTTCCTTATATCATGATAAATGTTTATTATTCATGCTAGAATTGTATCAACTGGAAACATAATACATGTGTGAATACATAGACAAACAAAGTGTCACTAGTATGCCTCTACTTGACTAGCTCGTTAATCAAAGATGGTTATGTTTCCTAACCATGAACAAAGAGTTGTTATTTGATTAACGAGGTCACATCATTAGTTGAATGATCTGATTGACATGACCCATTCCATTAGCTTAGCACCCGATCGTTTAGTATGTTGCTATTGCTTTCTTCATGACTTATACATGTTCCTATAACTATGAGATTATGCAACTCCCGTTTACTGGAGGAACACTTTGGGTACTACCAAACGTCACAACGTAACTGGGTGATTATAAAGGAGTACTACAGGTGTCTCCAATGGTAGATGTTGGGTTGGCGTATTTCGAGATTAGGGTTTGTCACTCCGAGTGTCGGAGAGGTATCAATGGGCCCTCTCGGTAATACACATCACATAAGCCTTGCAAGCATTATAACTAAGATGTTAGTTGTGAGATGATGTATTACGGAACGATTAAAGAGACTTGCCAGTAACGAGATTGAACTAGGTATTGGATACCGACGATCGAATCTCGGGCAAGTAACATACCGATGACAAAGGGAACAACGTATGTTGTTATGCGGTCTGACCGATAAAGATCTTCGTAGAATATGTAGGAGCCAATATGGGCATCCAGGTCCCGCTATTGGTTATTGACCGGAGACGTGTCTCGGTCATGTCTACATTGTTCTCGAACCGTAGGGTCCGCACGCTTAACATTACGATGACAGTTATTATGAGTTTATGCATTTTGATGTACCGAAGGTAGTTCGGAGTCCCGGATGTGATCACGGACATGACGAGGAGTCTCGAAATGGTCGAGACATAAAGATTGATATATTGGAAGCCTATGTTTGGACATCGGAAGTGTTCCGGGTGAAATCGGGATTTTACCGGATTACCGGGAGGGTTACCGGAACCCCCCGGGAGCCAAATGGGCCAACATGGGCCTTAGTGGAAAGGTGAGAGGGCAGCCCACATAGGGCTGCGCCTCCCCCCTCTCCCTAGTCCTATTAGGACTAGGAGAGGGGCCGGCCACCTCTCTCTTTCTCTTCCCCTTTGGGGAATCCTATTAGGAATAGGATTGGGGGGGGGGGGTCCTACTCCCTGTAGGAGTAGGACTCCTCCTGCGCCTCCTAGCTTGGCCGGCCAGCCTCCCCCCTTCATCCTTTATATACGGGAGCAGGGGGCACCTCTAGACACACAAGTTGATCCTTGAGATCGTTCCTTAGCCGTGTGCGGTGCCCCCTGCCACCAAATTCCACCTCGATCATACCGTTGTAGTGCTTAGGCAAAGCCCTGTGTCGGTAGTACATCAAGATCGTCACCACGCCGTCGTGCTGACGGAACTATTCCTCGACGCTTTGCTGGATCGGAGCCCGAGGATCGTCATCGAGCTGAACGTGTGCTAAGAACTCGGAGGTGCCGGAGTAACGGTGCTTGGATCGGTCAGATCGGGAAGACGTACGACTACTTCCTCTATGTTGTGTGATCGCTTCCGCAGTCGGTCTGCGTTGGCACATAGACAACACTCTCCCCTCTCGTTGCTATGCATCACCATGATCTTGCGTGTGCGTAGGAAATTTTTTGAAATTACTACGTTCCCCAACAGTGGCATCCGAGCCTAGGTTTTATGGTTTGATGTTATTTGCACGAGTAGAACACAAGTGAGTTGTGGGCGATACAAGTCATATTGCCTACCAGCATGTCATACTTTGGTTCGGCGGTATTGTTGGACGAGACGACCCGGACCAACCTTACGCGTACGCTTACGCGAGACCGGTTCCCTCGACGTGCTTTGCACATAGATGGCTTGCGGGCGACTGTCTCTCCAACTTTAGTTGAACCGAGTGTGGCTACGCCCGGTCCTTGAGAAGGTTAAAACGGAGTCTATTTGACAAACTATCGTTGTGGTTTTGATGCGTAGGTGAGATGAGTTCTTGCTTAAGCCCGTAGCAGCCACGTAAAACTTGCAACAACAAAGTAGAGGACATCTAACTTGTTTTTGCAGGGCATGTTGTGATGTGATATGGTAAAGGCATGATGCTGATTTTATTGTATGAGATGATCATGTTTTGTAACCAAGTTATCGGCAACTGGCAGGAGCCATATGGTTGTCGCTTTATTGTATGCAATGCAATCGCGATGTAATGCTTTACTTTATTGCTAAGCGGTAGTGATAGTCGTGGAAGCATAAGATTGGCGAGACGACAACGATGCTACGATGGAGATCAAGGTGTCGCGCCGGTGACGATGGTGATCATGACGGTGCTTTGGAGATGGAGATCACAAGCACAAGATGATGATGGCCATATCATATCACTTATATTGATTGCATGTGATGTTTATATTTTTATGCATCTTATCTTGCTTTGATTGACGGTAGCATTATAAAATGATCTCTCACTAAATTATCAAGAAGTGTTCTCCCTGAGTATGCACCGTTGCCAAAGTTCGTCGTGCCCAGACATCACGTGATGATCGGGTGTGATAAGCTCTACGTCCATCTACAACGGGTGCAAGCCAGTTTTGCACACGCAGAATACTCAGGTTAAACTTGACAAGCCTAGCATATGCAGATATGGCCTCGGAACACGGAGACCGAAAGGTCGAGCGTGAATCATATAGTAGATATGATCAACATAACGATGTTCACCATTGAAAACTACTCCATCTCACGTGATGATCGGTTATGGTTTAGTTGATTTGGATCACGTGATCACTTAGAGGATTAGAGGGATGTCTATCTAAGTGGGAGTTCTTAAGTAATATGATTAAATTGAACTTAAATTTATCATGAGTCCTGGTAGTATTTTGCAAATTATGTTGTAGATCAATAGCTCGCGTTGTTGCTTCCCTGTGTTTATTTTTGATATGTTCCTAGAGAAAATTGTGTTGAAAGATGTTAGTAGCAATGATGCGGATTGGATCCGTGATCTGAGGTTTATCCTCATTGCTGCACAGAAGAATTATGTCCTTGATGCACCGCTAGGTGACAAACCTATTGCAGGAGCAGATGCAGACGTTATGAACGTTTGGCTAGCTCAATATGATGACTACTTGATAGTTTAGTGCACCATGCTTATTGGCTTAGAATCGGGACTTCAAAGTCGTTTTGAACGTCATGGACCATATGAGATGTTCCAGGAGTTGAAGTTAATATTTCAAGCAAATACCCGAGCTGAGAGATATGAAGTCTCCAACAAGTTCTATAGCTAAAAGAAGGAGGAGAATCGCTCAACTAGTGAGCATGTGCTCAGATTGTCTGGGTACTACAATCGCTTGAATCAAGTGGGAGTTAATCTTCCAGATAAGATAGTGATTGACAGAATTCTCTAGTCACCATGACCAAGTTAGTAGAACTTCGTGATGAACTATAGTATGCAAGGGATGACGAAAACGACTCCCGAGTTTTTCATGATGATGAAATCGATGAAGGTAGAAATCAAGAAAAACATCAAGTGTTGATGGTAGACAAGACCACTAGTTTGAAGAAAAGGGCAAAGGAAAGAAGGGGAACTTCAAAAAGAACAGCAAGCGAGTTGCTGCTCAAGTGAAGAAGCCCAAGTCTGGACCTAAGCCTGAGACTAAGTGCTTCTACTGCAAAGGGACTGGTCACTAGAAGCGGAACTACCCCAAGTGATTGGCGGATAAGAAGGATGGCAAAGTGAACATAAGTATATTTGATATACATGTTATTGATGTGTAGTTTACTAGTGTTTATAGCAAACCCTCAGTATTTGATACTAGTTCAGTTGCTAAGATTAGTAACTCGAAACGGGAGTTGCAGAATAAGCAGAGACTAGTTAAGGGTGAAGTAACAATGTGTGTTGGAAGTGGTTCCAAGATTGATATGATCATCATTGCACACTCCCTATAATTTCGGGATTAGTGTTGAACCTAAATAAGTGTTATTTGGTGTTTGCGTTGAGCATGAATATGATTTGATCATGTTTATTGTAATACGATTATTCATTTAAGTAAGAGAATAAATTGTTGTTCTGTTTACATGAATAAAACCTTATATGGTTACACACCCAATGAAAATAGTTCGTTGGATCTCGATCGTAGTGATACACATAATCATAATATTGAAACCAAAAGATGCAAAGTTAATAATGATAGTGCAACTTATTTGTAGCACTGCCGTTTAGGTCATATTGGTGTAAAGCGCATGAAGAAACTCCATGCTGATGGGCTTTTGGAATCACTTGATTATGAATCAGTTGATGCTTGCGAACCATGCCTCATGGGCAAGATGACTAAGACTCTGTTCTTCGGAACAATGGAGCGAGCAACAGATTTGTTGGAAATCATACATACTAATGTATGTGGTCCGATGAATATTGAGGCTCGCGACAGGTATCATTATTTTCTGATCTTCACAGATGATTTGAGCAGATATGAGTATATCTACTTGATGAAACTTAAGTCTGAAACATTTGAAAAGTTCAAAGAATTTCAGAGTGAAGTGAAAAATCATCGTAACAAGAAAATAAAGTTTCTATGATCTGATCGTAGAGAAGAGTATTTGAGTTACGAGTTTGGCCTTCAGTTAAAAACAATGTGAAATAGTTTCACTACTCACGCCACAAGGAACAGCATAGTGTAATGGTGTGTCCGAACGTCATAACCGTACTTTATTAGATATAGTGCGATCTATGATGTCTCTTACCGATCTACCACTATCGTTTTGGGGTTATGCATTAGAGACAGCTGCATTCACGTTAAATAGGGCACCATCTAAATCCGTTGAGACGACACCATGTGAACTATGGTTTGGCAAGAAACCTAAGCTATCGTTTCTTAAAGTTTGGAGTTGCGATGCTTATGTGAAAAAGTTTCATCTCGATAAGCTCAAACTCAAATCGGATAAATATGTCTTCATAGGATACCCAAAAGTTGCTGTTGGGTACACCTCCTATCATAGATCCGAAGGCAAGACTTTTGTTGCTAAATTCGGAAACTTTCTGGAGAAGGAGTTTCTCTCGAAAGAAGTGAGTGGGAGGAAAGTAGAACTTGATGAGGTAACTGTACCTCCTCCCTTATTGGAAAGTAGTACATCATAGAAACCGGTTTCTGTGACACCTACACCAGTTAGTGAGGAAGCTAATGATGATGATCATGAAACTTCAGATCAAGTTACTACCGAATCTCATAGGTAAACCAGAGTGAGATCCGCATCAGAGTGGTACGGTAATCCTGTTCTGGAAGTCATGTTACTAGACCATGACGAACTTGCAAACTATGAGGAAGCGATGATGAGCCCAGATTCCGCGAAATGGTTTGAGGCCATGAAATCTGAGATATGATCCATGTATGAGAACAAAGTTTGGACTTTGGTTGGCTTGCCCGATGATCGGCAAGCAATTGAGAATAAATGGATCTTCAAGAAAAAGACTGACGCTGGCGGTAATATTACTGTCTATAAAGCTCGACTTGTCGCAAAAGGTTTTCCACAAGTTCAAGGGGTTGACTACGATGAGACCTTCTCACCCGTAGCGATGCTTAAGTCTGTTAGAATCATGTTAGCAATTGCCGCGTTTTATGATTATGAAATTTGGCAGATGGATATCAAAACTGCATTCCTGAATGGATTTCTGGAAGAAGAGTTGTATATGATGCAACCAGTAGGTTTTGTCAATCCTAAAGGTGCTAACAAAATATGCAAGCTCCAGTGATTCATCTATGGACTAGTGCAAGCATCTCAGAGTTGGAATACACGCTTTGATAAGTTGATCAAAGCATGTAGTTTTATACAGACTTGCGGTGAAGCCTGTATTTACAAGAAAGTGAGTGGGAGCACTACAGCATTTCTGATAAAGTATATGTGAATGACATATTGTTGATCGGAAATAATGTAGAATTATTCTGTAAAGCATAAAGGAGTGTTTGAAAAGAGTTTTTCAAAGAAAGACTTCGGTGAAGCTGCTTACATATTGAGCTTCAAGATCTATAGAGATAGATCAAGACACTTGATAAGTTTTTTCAATGAGTACATACCTTGACAAGATTTTGAAGTAGTTCAAAATGGAGCAGTCAGAGAAAGAGTTCTTGCCTGTATTATAAGGTGTGAAGTTGAGTAAGACTCAAAGCCCGACCACGGCAGAAGATAGAAAGAGAATGAAAGTCATTCCCTATGCCTTGGCCATAGGTTCTATAAAGTATGTCATGATGTATACCAGATCTATTGTATACCCTGCACTGATTTGGCAAGGGAGTACAATAGTGATCTAGGAGTAGATCACTGGACAGCGGTCAGAATTATCCTTAGTGAAATAAGGATATGTTTCTCGATTATGGACGTGATAAAGGTTCGTCGTAAAGGGTTACGCCGATGCAAGTTTTGACACTAATCTAGATGACTCTAAGTCTCGGTCTAGATACATATTGAAAGTGGGAGCAATTAGCTAGAGTAGCTCCATGCAGAGCATTGTTAACATAGAAATTTGCAAAATACATGTGGATCTGAATGTGGCAGACCCGTTGACTAAGATTCTCTCACAAGCAAAACATGATCACACCTTAGTACTCTTTGGGTGTTAATCACATAGCGATGTGAACTAGATTACTGAATCTAGTAAACCCTTTGGGTGTTGGTCACATGGCGATGTGAACTATGGGTGTTAATCACATGATGATGTGAACTATCGATGTTAATCACATGGTGATGTGATCTAGATTATTGACTCTAGTGCAAGTGGGAGACTGAAGGAAATATGCCCTAGAGGCAATAATAAAGTTATTATTTATTTCCTTATATCATGATAAATGTTTATTATTCATGCTAGAATTGTATTAACCGGAAACATAATACATGTGTGAATACATAGACAAACAGAGTGTCACTAGTATGCCTCTACTTGACTAGCTCGTTAATCAAAGATGGTTATGTTTCCTAACCATGAACAAAGAGTTGTTATTTGATTAACGAGGTCACATCATTAGTTGAATGATCTGATTGACATGACCCATTCCATTAGCTTAGCACCCGATCGTTTAGTATGTTGCTATTGCTTTCTTCATGACTTATACATGTTCCTATAACTATGAGATTATGCAACTCCCGTTTACCGGAGGAACACTTTGGGTACTACCAAACGTCACAACGTAACTGGGTGATTATAAAGGAGTACTACAGGTGTCTCCAATGGTAGATGTTGGGTTGGCGTATTTCGAGATTAGGGTTTGTCACTCCGAGTGTCGGAGAGGTATCTTTGGGCCCTCTCGGTAATACACATCACATAAGCCTTGCAAGCATTATAACTAAGATGTTAGTTGTGAGATGATGTATTACGGAACGAGTAAAGAGACTTGCCAGTAACGAGATTGAACTAGGTATTGGATACCGACGATCGAATCTCGGGCAAGTAACATACGGATGACAAAGGGAACAATGTATGTTGTTATGCGGTCTGACCGATAAAGATCTTCGTAGAATATGTAGGAGCCAATATGGGCATCCAGGTCCCGCTATTGGTTATTGACCGGAGACGTGTCTCGGTCATGTCTACATTGTTCTCGAACCCTAGGGTCCGCACGCTTAACGTTACGATGACAGTTATTATGAGTTTATGCATTTTGATGTACCGAAGGTTGTTCGGAGTCCCGAATGTGATCACGGACATGACGAGGAGTCTTGAAATGGTCGAGACGTAAAGATTGATATTTTGGAAGCCTATGTTTGGACATCGGAAGTGTTCCGGGTGAAATCGGGATTTTACCGGATTACCGGGAGGGTTACCGGAACCCCCCGGGAGCCAAATGGGCCAACATGGGCCTTAGTGGAAAGTTGAGAGGGCAGCCCACATAGGGCTGCGCCTCCCCCCCTCTCCCTAGTCCTATTAGGACTAGGAGAGGGGCCGGCCACCTCTCTCTTTCTCTTCCCCTTTGGGGAATCCTATTAGGAATAGGATTGGGGGGGGGAGTCCTACTCCCGGTAGGAGTAGGACTCCTCTTGCGCCTCCTAGCTTGGCCGGCCAGCCTCCCCCCTTCATCCTTTATATACGGGGGCAGGGGGCACCTCTAGACACACAAGTTGATCCTTGAGATCGTTCCTTAGCCGTGTGCAGTGCCCCCTGCCACCAAATTCCACCTCGATCATACCGTTGTAGTGCTTAGGCGAAGCCCTGCGTCGGTAGTACATCAAGATCGTCACCACGCCGTCGTGCTGACGGAACTCTTCCTCGACGCTTTGCTGGATCGGAGCCCGAGGATCGTCATCGAGCTGAACGTGTGCTAAGAACTCGGAGGTGCCGGAGTAACGGTGCTTGGATCGGTCGGATCGGGAAGACGTACGACTACTTCCTCTATGTTGTGTGATCGCTTCCGCAGTCGGTCTGCGTTGGTACGTAGACAACACTCTCCCCTCTCGTTGCTATGCATCACCATGATCTTGCGTGTGCGTAGGAAATTTTTTGAAATTACTACGTTCCCAACAAGACTCTCTACTATGAAGATCATGGTGCTACTTTGAAGCACAAGTGTGGTAAAAGGATAGTAACATTGTCCCTTCTCTCTTTTTCTCTCATAATTTTATTTATTTTTTATTTTTTTATTTGGGCCTTTTCTCTTTTTTTATGGCCTCTTTTTTCATTTGGGCTTCTTTGGCCTCTTTTATTTATTTTTCGTCCGGAGTCTCATCCCGACTTGTGGGGGAATCATAGTCTCCATCATTCTTTCCTCACTGGACAATGCTCTAATAATGATGATCATCACACTTTTATTTTTCTTACAACTCAACAATTACAACTAGATACTTAGAACAAAATATGACTCTATATGAATGCCTCCGGCGGTGTACCGGGATATGCAACGAATCAAGAGTGACATGTATGAAAGAATTATGAATGGTGGCTTTGCCACAAATACGATGTCAACTACATGATCGTGCTAGCAATATGACAATGATGGAGTGTGTCATAATAAATGGAACGGTGGAAAGTTGCATGGAAATATATCTCGGAATGGCTACGGAAATGCCATAATAGGTAGGTATGGTGGCTGTTTTGAGGAAGGTATATGGTAGGTGTATGATACCGGCGAAAGGTGCGCGGTATCAGAGAGGCTAGCAAAGGTGGAAGGGTGAGAGTGCGTATGATCCATGGACTCAACATTAGTCATAAAGAACTCATATACTTATTGCAAAAATCTAGAAGTTATCAAAGCAAAGTATTACGCGCATGCTCCTAGGGGGATAGATTGGTAGGAAAAGACCATCGCTCGTCCCCGACCTCCACTCATAAGGAAGACAATCAATAAATAAATCATGCTCCGACTTCATCACATAACGGTTCACCATACGTGCATGCTACGGGAATCACAAACTTTAACACAAGTATTCTTTAAATTCACAACTACTCAACGAGCATGACTTTAATATTATCACCTCCATATCTCAAAACAATTATCATGCTTCAATCTTTTCTTAGTATTCAACACATTCAAAAGAAAGTTTCACAAATCTTGAATACCAAGCATATTATTATTAAGCAAATTACCATGCTATTAAGAGACTCTCAAAATAATTTAAGTGAAGCATGAGAGATCAATAGTTTCTTTAAAACAAATCCACCACCGTGCTCTAAAATATCTAAGTGAAGCACATAGAGCAAAATTATAACGCTCAAAAGATATAAGTGAAGCATATAGAGCAAAACTACTTAGCTCAAAAGATATAAGTGAAGCACATAGAGTATTCTATCAAATTTTAATTCATGTATGGCTCTCTCAAAAGGTGTGTACAGAAAGGATGATTGTGGCATACTAACAAACAAAGACACAAATAATACAAGACGCTCCAAGCAAAACACATATCATGTTGGTGAATAAAAATATAGCTCCAAGTAAATTACCGATGGAAGTGGACGAAAGAGGGGATGCCTTCTGGGGCATCCCCAAGCTTTGACTTTTTGGTGTCCTTGGATTATCTTGGGGGTGCCATGGGCATCCCCAAGCTTAGGCTCTTTCCACTCCTTGTTCCATAATCCATCAAAAGAATTCACCCACAACTTGAAAACTTCACAACACAAAACTTAAAGAAGAAAACTCATGAGCTCCGTTAGAGAAAGAAAACAAAAGACCACTTCAGGGTACTGTAATGAACTCATTATTTATTTATATTGGTGTTAAAACTACTGTATTCCAACTTCTCTATGGATTATAAACTATTTTACTAGCCACAGATTCATCAAAATAAGCAAACAACACACGAAAAACAGAATCTGTCAAAAACAGAACAGTCTGTAGTAATATGTAGCTAGCGCAATATCTGGAACCCAAACAATTCTAAAATAAATTTCTAGACGTGAGTAATTTATCTATTAATCATCTGCAAAAATAATTAACTAAATAGTACTCTTCAAATAAAAATGACAGCAGTTCTCGTGAGCGCTAAAGTTTCTGTTTTTTACAGCAAGTTCAACAAGACTTTCCCCAAGTCTTCCCAACGGTTCTACTTGGCACAAACACTAATTAAACACAAAAAAACACAACAAAAATAGAGGCTAGATAATTTATTTATTACTAAACAGGAGCAAAAAGCAAGGAATAAAAATAAAATTGGGTTGCCTCCCAACAAGCTCTATCGTTTAACGCCCCTAGCTAGGCATAACAAGCAAGAATAGATCTAGGTATTGCCATCTTTGGTAGGCAATCCATAAGTGGCTCTCATGATAGTTTCATATGGAAATTTTATTTTATTTCTTGGAAATTGTTCCATGCCCTTTTTAATGGAAATTGAAATCTAATATTCCCTTCCTTCATATCAATAATCGCACCAACCGTTCTAAGGGAAGGTCTACCAAGAATAATAGGGCAAGAAGGATTGCAATCTATATCAAGAACAATGAAATCTACGGGCACATAATTCCTATTTGCAAAAATAAAAACATCATTAATTCTTCCCATAGGTTTCTTAATAGTGGAATCTGCAAGATGCAAGTTTAGAGAGCAATCATCAAAATTACGGAAATCTAGCAAATCACACAAAGTCTTGGGAATAGTAGAGACACTAGCACCAAAATCACACAAAGCATAAAACTCATGATCTTTAATTTTAATTTTAATAGTTGGTTCCCACTCATCATAGAGTTTTCTAGGGATAGAAACTTTCAACTCAAGTTTTTCTTCATAAGATTGCATCAAGGCATCAACAATATGTTCGGTAACGGCTTTATTTCGACAATAAGCATGTGGAGAATTTAGCACGGATTGCAACAAGGAAATACAATCAATTAAAGAGCAACTTCCATAATTAAATTCCTTGAAATCCAATATAGTGGGTTTAGCAACATCTAGATTTTTATTTCTTTCAATCCCACTTTCATCAATTTCACCATTAAGATCTAAATACTCCGAATTTTTAGAACGCCTTCTAGGTAAAGGAAGATCATATTCAGTTTCATCAAGATTCATATTGCAAAACAAAGATTTAATAGGAGAACACGCTTTAATAAAGGCATCTTTGGAAGCACGCATCCTAGCGGTTCTTTCCCTACACTCATCAATTGAAATTCTCATGGCTTTGAGAGACTCATTGATATCATGCTTAGGTGGAATAGATCTCAACTTTAAAGAATCAACATCAAGAGCAATTCTATCAACGTTCCTAGCCAAATCATCAATCTTAAGCAATTTTTCTTCAATCATAGCATTAAAATTCTTTTGCAAAGAAATAAATTCTTTAATATTCGATTCAAAATCAAAGGGCATCTTATTATAATTTCCATAAGAGTTGTTGTAGGAATTCCCATAATTATTAGAAGGATTACTAGGATATGGCCTAGGATTAAAATTCCCTCTATAAGCGTTGTTACCAAAAATATTCCTACGAACAAAATTCACATCCATAGATTCATTGTTATTCTCAATCAAAGTAGACAAAGGCATATCATTAAGATCAGAAGAAACACTCTTAGTAGCAAATAATTTCATAAGTTCATCCATCTTTCCACTCAACACATTAATTTATTCTATCGCATGCACTTTTTTACTAGAAGATCTTTCAGTATGCCATTGAGAATAATTAACCATAATATTATCTAGGAGTTTAGTAGCATTTCCTAAAGTGATTTCCCTAAAAGTGCGCCCCGCGGCTGAATCTAAAAGATTTCTAGAAGCAAAATTCAATCCGGCATAAAATTTTTGTATAATCATCCACAAATTCAAACCATGAGTAGGGCAATTACGTATCATTAATTTCATTATCTCCCAAGCTTGTGCAACATGTTCATGATCAAGTTGTTTAAATTTCATAATATCGTTTCTAAGAGAGATGATCTTAGCGGGAGGAAAATACTTAGAGATAAAAGCATCTTTACACTTGTTCCATGAATCAATACTATTCTTAGGCAAAGACGAAAACCAAGCTTTAGCATGATCTCTAAGCGAAAAAGGAAATAGCTTCAATTTAACGACATCATTATCAACATGTTTTTCCTTTTGCATATCACATAAATCAACGAAGCTGTAACGCCCTCGATGCGGCTATATCTCCCACGTGTCGAGGCACGACTTAGAGGCATAACCGCATTGAAAGCAATGTCGCAAGTAAGGCAATCTTCACAACATCCCATGTAATATAGATAATAAAAGGGGAGATAACATAGTTGGCTTACACTCGCCATGTCAATCAAGTACATAAATAGAAGTACAACATTCAAACACTCATGGCCCGACTACGGTGCCAAAATAAAAGATAACCCAACATGCGACATGGTCCCGATCGCCCCAACTGGGCACCACTACTGATCATCAGGAAAAGAAACATAGTATCGCTGAGAGTCCTCGTCGAACTCCCACTTGAGCTCAAGCGCGCCATCTGGAGCGGAATCATCAGGCCCTGCATCTGGTGTAATAGTAATCTGTGAGCCACAGGGACTCAGCAATCTCGCACCCTCGCGATCAAGACTATTTAAGCTTAATAGGTAAGGCAAGGTAAATATGTGGAGCTGCAGCAAGCGACTAGCATATATGGTGGCTAACCTGTTCGCAAAAGAGAGCGAGACAAGGAGGCAAAGCGCGAACGAGAAACTAGAGAGAAACCTGCGCAAGCATTACTCCAACACCGTGTCCGCTTCCCGGACTCCGCCGAGAAGAGGCCATCACGGTAACTCACACAGTTGATTCATTTTAATTAAGTTAAGGTTCAAGTTATCTACAACCGGACATTAACAAATTCCCATCTGCCCATAACCGTGGGCACGGCTTTCGAGAGTTCAAATCCCTGCAAGGGAGTCCCAACTTATCCCATGACAAGCTCTCACGGTCAACGAAGGAATAGACCTCCTCCCGAGACATTCCGATCAGAGTCGGCATCCCGGTTCTTCAAGACAACTCCGACAATGGTAAAACAAGACCAGCAACACCACCCGCTGTGCCGACAAATCCCGATAGGAGCTGCACATATCTCATTCTCAGGGCACACCGGATAAGCTAAGCGTACGGGAGCCAACGTAACCCAAGTTGCCAAGGGACGGCCCCGCACGGTGCTCTAGGTTGGACCAACGCTCAGAGGAGCACTGGCCCGGGGGTTTAAAATAAGATGACCCTTGAGTCGATGAAACCCAAGGGAAAAGGCTAGGTGGCAAATGGTAAAACCAAGGTTGGGCATTGCTGGAGGAGTTTTATTCGAGGCGGACTGTCAAGGGGTTCCCATTATAACCCAACTGCGTAAGGAACGCAAAATCCGGGAACATAACACCGATATGACGGAAACTAGGGTGGCAAGGGTGGAACAAAACACTAGACGAGAGGCCGAGCCTTCCACCGTTTAGCAAGTATATAGATGCATTAAGATAACATGGCAATATAATGATATCCCAACAAGTAAATAATGTTCCAACAAGGAACGGTCTCCAATCTTCACCTGCAACTAGCAACGCTATAAGAGGGGCTGAGCAAAGCGGTAACATAGCCAATCAACGGTTTGCTAGGACATGGTGGGTTAGAGGTTTGACATGGCAATTTGGGAGGCTTGAAAGCAAGTGGTCGGCATCGTAGCATGGCATAGCAAAAGAGCGAGCATCTAGCAAAGCAAAGATAGTAGTGATTTCGAGGGTATGATCATCTTGCCTGCAAAGTTGTCAGAGTTGACTGGATCCTCGAAAGCAAACTCAACGGGCTCCTTGTTAGCGAACTCGTCTCCCGGCTCTACCCAAACAAGACAAACAAACAAACAGAACACAATCAACCACATGCAAAGCTCAAACAATATGATGCAAGGATGGTATGCTATGCGGGATGCAATATGTGATGCATATGCAAGATTTGACAAGGAATGCATGAACCTGGCATCAACTTGGAAAACCAAGTGTCCCACTGGAAAGATGAGATGAAATCGCTCGAAAACGATATAAAGATCACCGGAATCGGAGTTACGGTTTGGAAATGGCAAGCGATTCAAAAATGACCACGTTCTGCGATTTACAACAAGTAGCCATCTAAATGCAACAATATGAACATGCTACAGCACCCAAACATAGCATCAAAATACATTGCAGGGATGCATTCAAGATACTTAACAAAAGTCTAGCACTGAGCTACGGCCAATTCATCCATTAACAGGTTCAAACAAGCATGGCAAAAATGCATATGGTAAACAGATCTTAGACTTAGTGAAATTAACACTTGTCTGGAATTTCAGATCAGATAGCACTCTTCGGAGCAACAAAACTACATGCTATAGGACCTGAACATGGCAAAGTAAAGCATGGCATGGAGCTACTCAAAGAGCTTAACAAAAGTCCCTTAGTGACCTTGAGCCAAAAGGGCATAGAAAATACATTTGCAAGAATGTGAACATAGCAAAAGCATAATCAGTTCTCAGACTTAGTGAAAACTGGAGCATGCTGAAAACAGATATCAAGTAGGCATGTTTACGAGCTCGATGCACTCACTACGGAGCAAGTCATTACAATCTAAGCATACACCCATCAAGAATACACAAAATACGAGCTAGACATGGCAAGAACAATAACATAGCATGCACGGATCAACTACAACATCCTCGGCAAAATCGCTAACAAGTAGACAATCTGCCCGAATTCACGAAGTAGCAAAGGTAGAGCTCGATTGACTCAAGCTAGGGTGCTCCATAATTGCAAACAAAGACATGGATGGATAGAGCACTACAAGATTAACAAAACATCCTTACTGATCATCCTCAAAAGAGGCATGGATCACTAGGAAACAACATGAACATATGGCCATATGAGATAAACAGGTCAAGGACTTAGTGGAAATGCTAAGTCCCTGAAATCAGCATTACCAAGTGCCTCACTTTGCAAGCTTGTGCTAGTCACCACACACATTACAAGAATACATGGGTTGCACCTCTGGAAAGATAGCAAAACCCTTAACAAAACACATGTAGAGATCATGGGCATATCATGCGCACAATAATTATGGCAAAAATGACAAATATCTAAATGGAGCAGCAAATCTGACAATTATCTCAAGTAGCACTCTTCTAATAGCATTTCGGGCATCAAGATGAACTCAAATGAAAATGATGCAATGAGATGAAATGATGTACTCTCTCAGACGAACATTTTGATATGCTATATGCCCAAAACGGAGCTACGAATGCGGAGTTATAGCACGATGAATAGGGCAATATGAACTAGGGTTAGGGATAAAAGTCAACCGAATCTCAGATCTGGATCGGGTTTGCCGGGTACTGTAGCAGCTCGAGCTCACCTGAGAAAAATGGCTGCGGTGGCCGGCGTGAGGGAGTGAAGCCGCTCCGGCGAGGGAAGACGAGGCGGTGGCCGAGGGAGGCGGAGGCCGGCGCGGCGGGGTGGCACGGTCGTCGGTGGGGCGCCGAGGTGCGCTCACCGGCGCAGGGCGGGGCGGCGAGCTCCTGTGGCGGCGGTGGCCGGCGAGAAGGTCGCGGCGGCGTGGCGGCACCGGCGCGGGAGCGGGGCGGAGCGGGCGACAGCGTCGGGGAAGGAGGGCGGCGCGCGCGGGCGGCAGCAACGGGCCTCGGGGGCCCCTCCTGGGCCTCCCGGGCCGGCGATGTGGGGCGGCCGGCGGGCGAGTGGCGGAGCGCCACGTGGCAGCGGCGGGCGGATCGGACGTGTCCGGCTTCGTCCGGACGTGTCCGGCGGCGGCGAGATCCGATTTTTTAGGGTTTAGGAGAGGGGATCCGCGAATTTGGAGGAGGGGGTCTATATATAGAGGTGGAGGGAGCTAGGAGAGTCCGAATGAGGTGCGGTTTTCGGCCACGCGATTGTGATTGAACGCTCTAGATGATGGAGAGGGTTTAGGTGGGTTTTGGGACAACTTGGAGAGGTGTTGGGCTGCAACACACACGAGGTCTTTTCGGTCCCTCGGTTAACCGTTGGAGCATCAAACGAAGTCCAAATGGTACGAAACTTGACAGGCGGTCTACCGGTAGTAAACCAAGGCCGCTTGGCAAGTCTCGTCCCAATCCGGAAATGTTTAATCCCCACACACGAAAGAAAGCTAGAAATGACCACCGGAGGAGAACGAAGCGCCGGAATGCAAAACGGACCACGGGGAAAATGCTCGGATGCATGAGACGAACACGTATGCAAATGCAATGCACATGATGACATGATATGAGATGCGTGACAACGACAACAACACACACGAGACAAAGACTCGAACCCGAGAAAATAAAATAACTTAAAGCCGGAAACGGCAAGAGTTGGAGTACAAATTGGGTAAATCATATCCGGGGTGTTACAGAAGCTATTCAGATGAGTAGCGGTATCTTCACTAGGAAGGCCGGCGAATTGATCTTTCATAACAAGATTCAACAAAGCAGTATTAATTTCACAAGATTCAGCATCGGTAAGAGGAGCAATCGGAGTGCTAAGGAAATCATTATTATTGGTATTGGTGAAGTCACACAATTTAGTATTATCTTGAGCCATCGCGACAAACAAGCAATCTAACACACGAGCAAACAAAAAGCAAGTGGGCAAGAAGAGGCAAATAGAGAGGGAGGATAGAGAGAGAGAGGGAGAATGTGATGGGATAGTGTGACGCCCCCGATTCAATCGTACACTAATCATACACGCAAACGTGTACGATCAAGATCAGGGACTCACGGGAAGATATCACAACACAACTCTACAAATAAAATAAGTCATACAAGCATCATATTACAAGCCAGGGGCCTCGAAGGCTCGAATACAAGAGCTCGATCATAGACGAGTCAGCGGAAGCAACAATATTTGAGTACAGACATAAGTTAAACAAGTCTGCCATAAGATGGCTAGCACAAACTGGGATACAGATCGAAAGAGGCGCAGGCCTCCTGCCTGGGATCCTCCTAAACTACTCATGGTCGTCGTCAGCGGGCAGTACGTAGTAGTAGGCACCTCCGGTGTAGTAGGAGTCGTCATCGACGGTGGCGTCTGGCTCCTGGGCTCCAACATCTGGTTGCGACAACCAGGTAGAAGGGATAGAGGGAAAAGAAGGAGAAAGCAACCGTGAGTACTCATCCAAAGTACTCGCAAGCAAGGAGCTATACTACATATGCATGGGTATCAAATGGAATAACGGTATCATATGTGGACTGAACTGCAGAATGCCAGAATAAGAGGGGGATAACTAATCCTGTCGAAGACTACGCTTCTGGCAGCCTCCGTCTTGCAGCATGTAGAAGAGAGTAGACTGAAGTCCTCCAAGTAGCATCGCATAGCTTAACCCTAACCAATGATCCTCCCCTCGTTGCCCTGGGAAAGAGCGATCACCGGTTGTATCTGGCACTTGGAAGGGTGTGTTTTATTAAGTATCCGGTTCTAGTTGTCATAAGGTCAAGATACAACTCCGGGTCGTCCTTTTACCGAGGGACACGGCTATTCGAATAGATAAAACTTCCCTGCAGGGGTGCACCACATACCCCAACACGCTCGATCCCATTTGGCCGGACACACTTTTCTGGGTCATGCCCGGCCTCAGAAGATCAACACGTCGCAGCCCTACCTAGGCACAACAGAGAGGTCAGCACGCCGGTCTAAATCCTATGGCGCAGGGGTCTGGGCCCATCGCCCTTTGCACACCTGCACGTTGCGTACGCGGCCGGAAGCAGACCTAGCCTAGTGGCTTTCCAGTCCAATCCGGCGCGCGCCACTCAGTCGCTGACGTCACGAAGGCTTCGGCTGATACCACGACGCCGGGATACCCATAACTACTCCCGCGTAGATGGTTAGTGCGTATAGACCAAATGGCCAGACTCAGATCAAATACCCAGATCTCGTTAAGCGTGTTAAGTATCCGCGAACACCGACCAGGGCCAGGCCCACCTCTCTCCTAGGTGGTCGGAACCTGCCCTGTCGCTCCGCCTGAAAGATCCACTTGCGGGTGCTCCTACGAGCCTACCCGTCTTTAGCCACCACATGTATCATGTATAAAGTATATAGTATATACCCGTGATCACCTCCCGAGTGATCACGGCCCGATAGTATAGCATGGCAGACGGATAAGAATGTGAGGCCACTGATGATAAGCTAGCATCCTATACTAAGCATTAGGTTTGCAGGTAAAGGTAACAACAGTAGTAGCAAGGACAGGCTATGCATCAGTATAGGATTAACGGGAAGCAGTAACATGCTACACTACTCTAATGCAAGCAGTATAGAGAAGAGTAGGCGATATCTGGTGATCAAAAGGGGGGCTTGCCTGGTTGCTCTGGCAAGAGAGAGTGGTCGTCAACACCGTAGTCGATCACAGGGGTACCGGCAGCGGTCTCGGGGTCTACCGGAAAAGTAACGGAGGGGAACATAATAAATAACATAGCAATCAAAGCAACACAAAGCATAACATGGTGATACGCCGCGCTAGGGGTGACCTAATGCAGTAGGAGGTGACACCGGCGGAGGGGGAAAACATCCGGGAAAGTATCCCCGGCGTTTCGTGTTTTCGGGCAGAGGAGCCGGAGGGGGAGAGTTGCGAGTTGGATAGGTTAGGGATGCGTGGCGGACGAACGGGCTGCGTATCCGGGTTCGTCTCGTCGTTCTGAGCAACTTTCATGTTGAAAATATTTTCATTTGAGCTACGGTTTATTTTCTATTAATTTTAAAAGATTTAAATCATTTTCAGGATTTATTTAATTAATTTAATCAACATTATCTAGAATAGTGTAGGATGACATCAGCAGTCAACAGGGCGTTGACTCGGTCAATCTGACGTGTGAGTCCCGCATGTCATACTCTGCTTATTCTAATTAAGGTTTAACTAATCTAAATACTGTTTAATTAATTAATAATAGTTAATTAGGTTAACAAAACATGCTTAATTAGGTTAATTAATTAATTAATTAATTAATATTATTATTATTTTTTTAGGGGCAGGCCCCATGTGTCATAGGCACAAGGGCCATAGTGGATTCGGGCAGCGGTTAACGGGGCGGGCGCTGGTTGCGGGCGCTCGTGCCCGAGGCCACCAGGGACGGGGAACAACCGCCCGCCCAGGAGGGCGCACGCCGGCGGCCACGGCGCAGCTGGAGCCGCGGGAGGGGGGGAAAGGGGGGAGACCAGTGGCCGGAGGCAGCGCAGAGGGGCGAGGTGGGACTGGCGGCAGAGGTAGGTGAGGGTGAGGCGCAGGTAGCGCGCGGGCCGCACCAGCAGGGGCGGTGCGGTCACGGGCGGCGTGTGGGCGCGCGCGGCTGCGGGGAGCCGCAGCTAGGGAGGCTGCGCGGGGGTGCAGGGGAGCGCCCGGGCGACGGCGGCCATGGGCGTGGGCGGAGGGCGACTACGGCTTCGATCACGGCGGCGACGACAACTACGAAACGACGGCGAGGGTGCTCGAGCTCGAATCCGAGCTCGGGAAAGTGGCGGAGCTCACATTGAGCCTGCAGATGTGCTTAGTGGGCTCGAGGAAGGCTCGGAGGTGCCGGAATCGACGGCGAAGCTCGACGGGGCGGACGACGAAGAAGGCGGTGCGGGGCTCGACGCGGTGGCTTCCGGGAGGGAGATTGGCGTCCGCGAGGTGGTGGTGGGACGAGGCGGTGACGCAGCGGCGGCGGTTGGCGTCGGTGCGACGAGCACGACGTCCTGCGGAGCTCGGGGAAGACGGGCGCGGTGCCGGAGGGTGAGGAAGAAGGCCGGGAGAGGGCGGCGAGCACGAGGCGTTCGGCGAGGTCCCGCGACGGGGCCGGGGCGGCACCAGGCGGCGGCGTTGGGGGCGAGTGCGATGGCGCCGGGGACGCGTTGGGGGCGGGCATGAGCACCCTGATCCCGATCTAGATCGGGGAAGGGAGGGAGAGAGACGTGGGAGAGAGTGGGGGGTTCGTGCGGGGTGAGTGGGTGTCGGCGCTAGGTCACGGGGAGGGGAGGAGGCCTAGGAGGCCAGGGGGTGCGGGAGTGGGTCGGCTGGGCCGGCCTGCTGGCTAGCTGGGCCGGTTGGCCCAGCGTGGGGGGGGGCCTTTAATTTCTTTTGTCTTTTGTTTTATTTGCCCTTTTCTTATCTTTCCTTTTAATGTTTTGGTTTCTTTTAGTTTCATAAAACATTAAAGTTGTACCTATAATAGTATCACTAATTATACCTCTGCCACAAAAGGTTTAACCCCCAAATAATATAGTTTAGTATTTTATAAAATACAAGCGACATTTAGTTAATTGTTTTACCTACTGTTTTAATTATTTTAGAGCAGTTAAACATTTTATAAAAATGTGGTTTCTCTTCAATAATCACTTATGATTTATTTGTCACCGTTTGAACTTTTTAGTTTTGACTTTTGAAAACTTTTCTAGTTTGACTTTATTTTAAATTTGAATTCCAAAACGATTCTGAACCCGAGATTATCAATAGTAACCGAGGTGACCTGGCATCATTAGCAGAGGTTTACTGTAGCTTGATTATCCGGGCGTCACAATTCTCCTCCACTACAAGAAATCTCGTCCCGAGATTTAAGAGGGAAGTAAAGGGGGAAGGTTCGGGTTACGAAATTCTAGGGAGTGTTCTTGGTCTTGGTTGTTCTTCTCGAAGAGGTTGATCCATTACATTGATGTCTTCTTTTCGTTGTTTCAGGGCATCATGATGAAGTTGTCGTCCTTTCTTCGGGAACTCCATCGTACTTACGAATAGGTCAGGGGCAGCCTTACAACAATTGAATGTAATAAGGGAAAATCAGCTTGGGGGGTATCCCAAAAATGATCACAAGAGTATCTCTCGAGTTGAACAAATGAAATACATAGAGAGTAAGGTACGAAGGTATAATAAGAGGTTCCAAGCGGATAGGTAGTTGCTCGAAGTCTGAACCAGAGTGGGAAAGGGGTTCGGAGTAGCGAGAGTAAGTATTGCGTCTGATATCAGAATAGATCACTTGGCAGGTGGCCCGAGATTTACATAAGAAGTCAAGTGCGAGAATAACTTTGTCATCAGGGTGTGCAAGAGAGTCAGGTTTCGATCTTGGGACCTGTGGGTTATGGGCCCACCATGTGGGTTAAAAGTAGGAGGAACGGTAACATCTTGCACGGTCAGGATAGGAAGGCATGTCAGAGGGTAGACTGTCAGTTATGTCGGCAACAACATCGGTACCAAGGGCGAGGGACGAAGAGAACCATTTTCCTGCTCGTTGAACGAGGCGGACCAATAGGCAAAGTTCTCGTCCATCGGTGGTTACCGGAGTGCTATCAACAAAAGCAATAGGGTCTTACTGACAGAGTCGTACGCTGAGGTGCTTATAAAAGCAGTGACGTATTACTGCTTAGATCATATAAACCTCAAGAAGGTTAAACAGAACAATGGAAAGGAAAATGTGATTATCAGATTAAACAGAACAATGGAAAGGAAAAATGTGTTTAAGCACATATTTCAGGGTTATATCCTTCCCAATACCAGTATAGTATGATACCCAAGACCGGATAGAAGGTAGAAAGCCACTTAGGTAAGGGGAGAGGAATTTCATGACGTTACCCATACAACGGTGTTTGGATAGCTGAGCAAGAATCAATTAGCATTGGGCTTCAAATGTTCTTGTTGAAGAACGGAGTACCATAAACGTGCTTCAAGATAGCATTGACATGGTCAACAGGTGAAAATCAGACTTTGGAAACAAAAAGGATCCATTAGGAATAACTTGTAGAATAAGTCTTACAGTTTCCTCATGGAAGAATGGATAGCCTTGCTAAAAGGGAACTATAACAATAGGGCCTCCGGCCAGGTGGGCTAGGTATGATACCACCTTACCGGGCCATCTAAAGACCAATGTTATAACTCTTGGAAAAATGTTCCAACCATCATATCTGACTGAGATTCAGATTTGATTGGTGTCAGGATACCTCAGACTCGGGATGCCTGAGAAGAAAAGGTGCAACACAATTTGACGAGATGACATTGTGAGATTCTCAGAAGTGATCTATGTAAGTGAGCTCTGAAACAAGAGGTCATCAGTAATCCAAGGAGAGGATGAGGAGGTGGCTGATAGGCTCAGCAACAAATCATCGAGATTTCCAAAGGATTGATTTCCACAATTATGTGAACAAGGAAATATCATTTGTCGGATCAAATTATATAATGATGTATGCTCGAGGGGAACATACACAACTGAACAATGATAGAAGGGTGCACCCAGGAATTCTGGACTAGGTAGCACGATCAATGTTCGAATGATGATTCAATAAGCTATAGACTTAGGATGAAACTGTACACCAATAACTTCAAAGCCATATGGTTGCTAGAAGTTTAGAATTTACACATCACAGACCATTTGTCGGTATTCCGGTTAGAAACAACACGGAGACCAAGAAATGAACACCAATGACGAGAGATATTACTATATCAAGAATTCTCAAGAGGTGGTAAAATTACCACGACATTCTTGACATAAAAGGTGGTAATATTCCAAGGTAAAGAAGAACAAATGCTGGGTAGAAAGGAACTCAAGGTATAACACAAAACATGACAAGTTTGTGTTGGAGGGAAGTCAATAAAGTGGTCGATGATAATACAGATCATCGAGGGCAAGGATGGTATTTCTCATCATGAACTCAATTGACATCCTGGAAGAGCTCAGAATGCCGATGATGATCACGACACAATTGTTGAGAGATTTCATGAAGATGTAATCGGTCGGCGATGACATCAGGCCAAAGGAATGATGAAGCGAAAGGGTACTGAAACCATAGGTACGACAAAAACTCAAAATCAAGCTTGTTGTTTGAGGTGAAACGATAAGACAAGGAAGATCGACGTAAGCTTAGCTCACCATCGAAAGTTGTGCTCTGGGAATAAGGACCAGGTAGCACAGTTAAAATTTAGCACGATAATGATATAGCCGATCAGGCTAGGAATGACTTGAAGGATTATTAAACTCATAAGCAATAAGAATTACTTAGAGTTATCGAATCAGAGTGTGGAATCGATTCACTTATCGGTGTTCTCGAGTGACTAATAACTCAGAACCTGGGGGATCCGAGATCGGTGAGAAACAATACTAGATGAAGACTCGCAGGAAGCAACACAGTACTCGAGATACCAAAGGTTAATACTCGAGGAAGATCAAAAATAGAGGTTGCAGAGATGTATCGATCAGCAAAAGACAAGTGCTTTAACTTGTCTGAGAAATAGAATTTAAAGGAGAACTTGGTCGGAGCCACGATTGCAAAAGGCCAAATCCCAGATATAAGATGAACTTATACCAAAGGAATAATTAATTTAAGAGAAGCTTTAATGATAAGATCTACATCATGTCCATGGGCATGAACACAAAGTTTAAGGTCGACTCCCACTTCTCCAATGCATAACATTTCATTCACTTCTCACATTCGAGGAATTTGTAGTGTTGAAATTTTATCTGGCAAAATACCAGAGGTGTATGACTCGTGAAAGCTTTCGAGTTCACACAGTTTAGAGAAGGCATATGTTCAACCCATAGGGGCTTCTTAGAAACATATACCACAAGTTTCAAGAATAAATAACACCAGCTCGTTAGTAGAGCATGTTTGAGAAAGTAGAGGATACAATTTACCAAAGGTATTACGTATCCGAGGAAAGGCTCACAGACTTATTGAATATGAAGGACGCTGTCGGATAACATCCAGCAAATGATCTGGTGGTCCTCAAGGGATCTGGTGCGAGCATCGGTACTCAACCAGAGGGAGAAACAATGCAAGGAGATCAGACTTTAGAAACAACTGACTAATTCAAGGCTCAAATGCAAAGGAATTATCAATTCCAAGACAAGGGATCAGAAGCAATGCTCTGATCAGGGATGGATAAGTTGAATAGCCTTAAGGGTACAATCGACAACCATTTGATTGGTCGAGATCCAGCTCATGTTTTAAAATAACGTCTGAGCCGGAAAGATAATTTAAAAGGGTCAACTGATGATTGCGTGCATTCGCACTCATGTTGAATCAATAGGATCAAAAAGACGATGCCTAAGGATACTAACGAATATTGCCAGACATATGGAAAGCATCCATAATGCAAGCAGGCAAGTATTGCAGAGCAATAAGCTACTAGGGATTTTTGGAGGATCGAATAGTATTTCGAAGACCATTGTGAAACACATGTATCCACTTGGGATGAGCGGATACTTAATAAGTGCGAGAAATTATTCGAAGGGTTATCCAGGTTGCAAAGAACTGCAAGGGCAGTGGGCACAGGGTATTATCGGAACAAGAGAGAGAATTTTCGGGGTATCTTGTAATAACAAGATTAACTGGGAATAATAGTAAGGGTGACAGGTGTAAGTATTTATCCATAAGGATTTATCGGTGGTCAGGAATTGAAAAATTGGTGGGCACAAGTCTCGAGAGAATATTAAAGAGTATCTTCGGAATCTTCTGATGCAGTAGACGATCATCCTAATAAGGTGCTCTCCAGGTGGAAGTACTAACAAGATCCTAGAGTCAGAGTTAGTTAATTCAATTTAACCCGAATAGAAGAGAGATCAGAGCCCCAGAGTAAGAATCGAGGAGTAAAAGATCCTAATACCACCCAAACGGCGACGTGTGCCCGTAAGACACACAGCCGTGTTAGTAAAAGTTTTGCAATGTCTAGACTCGACTTCGGCCAAGGAGTATGGAAGGGGGATTCCTACAGGCAGTTGGCTCTGATACCAACTTGTGACGCCCCCGATTCAATCGTACACTAATCATACACGCAAACGTGTACGATCAAGATCAGGGACTCACGGGAAGATATCACAACACAACTCTACAAATAAAATAAGTCATACAAGCATCATATTACAAGCCAGGGGCCTCGAAGGCTCGAATACAAGAGCACGATCATAGACGAGTCAGCGGAAGCAACAATATTTGAGTACAGACATAAGTTAAACAAGTCTGCCATAAGATGGCTAGCACAAACTGGGATACAGATCGAAAGAGGCGCAGGCCTCCTGCCTGGGATCCTCCTAAACTACTCCTGGTCGTCGTCAGCGGGCAGTACGTAGTAGTAGGCACCTCCGGTGTAGTAGGAGTCGTCATCGACGGTGGCGTCTGGCTCCTGGGCTCCAACATCTGGTTGCGACAACCAGGTAGAAGGGATAGAGGGAAAAGAAGGAGAAAGCAACCGTGAGTACTCATCCAAAGTACTCGCAAGCAAGGAGCTATACTACATATGCATGGGTATCAAATGGAATAAGGGTATCATATGTGGACTGAACTGTAGAATGCCAGAATAAGAGGGGGATAACTAATCCTGTCGAAGACTACGCTTCTGGCAGCCTCCGTCTTGCAGCATGTAGAAGAGAGTAGACTGAAGTCCTCCAAGTAGCATCGCATAGCTTAACCCTAACTGATGATCCTCCCCTCGTCGCCCTGTGAGAGAGCGATCACCGGTTGTATCTGGCACTTGGAAGGGTGTGTTTTATTAAGTATCCGGTTCTAGTTGTCCTAAGGTCAAGATACAACTCCGGGTCGTCCTTTTACCGAGGGACACGGCTATTTGAATAGATAAAACTTCCCTGCAGGGGTGCACCACATACCCCAACACGCTCGATCCCATTTGGCCGGACACACTTTTCTAGGTCATGCCCGGCCTCGGAAGATCAACACGTCGCAGCCCTACCTAGGCACAACAGAGAGGTCAGCACGCCGGTCTAAATCCTATGGCGCAGGGGTCTGGGCCCATCGCCCTTTGCACACCTGCACGTTGCGTACGCGGCCGGAAGCAGACCTAGCCTAGTGGCTTTCCAGTCCAATCCGGCGCGCGCCACTCAGTCGCTGACGTCACGAAGGCTTCGGCTGATACCACGACGCCGGGATACCCATAACTACTCCCGCGTAGATGGTTAGTGCGTATAGACCAAATGGCCAGACTCAGATCAAATACCCAGATCTTGTTAAGCGTGTTAAGTATCCGCGAACGCCGACCAGGGCCAGGCCCACCTCTCTCCAAGGTGGTCGGAACCTGCCCTGTCGCTCCGCCTCAAAGATCCACTCGCGGGTGCTCCTACGAGCCTACCCGTCTTTAGCCACCACATGTATCATGTATAAAGTATATAGTATATACCCGTGATCACCTCCCGACTGATCACGGCCCGATAGTATAGCATGGCAGACGGACAAGAATGTGGGGCCACTGATGATAAGCTAGCATCCTATACTAAGCATTAGGTTTGCAGGTAAAGGTAACAACAGTAGTAGCAAGGACAGGCTATGCATCAGTATAGGATTAACGGGAAGCAGTAACATGCTACACTACTCTAATGCAAGCAGTATAGAGAAGAGTAGGCGATATCTGGTGATGAAAAGGGGGGGCTTGCCTGGTTGCTCTCGCAAGAGAGAGTGGTCGTCAACACCGTAGTCGATCACAGGGGTACCGGCAGCGGTCTCGGGGTCTACCGGAAAAGTAACGGAGGGGGAACATAATAAATAACATAGCAATCAAAGCAACACAAAGCATAACATGGTGATACGCCGCGCTAGGGTTGACCTAATGCAGTAGGAGGTGACACCGGCGGAGGGGGAAAACATCCGGGAAAGTATCCCCGGCGTTTCGCGTTTTCGGGCAGAGGAGCCGGAGGGGGAGAGTTGCGAGTTGGATAGGTTAGGGATGCGTGGCGGACGAACGGGCTGCGTATCCGGGTTCGTCTCGTCGTTCTGAGCAACTTTCATGTTGAAAATATTTTCATCTGAGCTACGGTTTATTTTCTATTAATTTTAAAAGATTTAAATCATTTTCAGGATTTATTTAATTAATTTAATCAACATTATCCAGAATAGTGTAGGATGACGTCATCATGACGTCAGCAGTCAACAGGGCGTTGACTCGGTCAATCTGACATGTGGGTCCCGCATGTCATACTCTGCTTATTCTAATTAAGGTTTAACTAATCTAATTACTGTTTAATTAATTAATAATAGTTAATTAGGTTAACAGAACATGCTTAATTAGGTTAATTAATTAATTAATATTATTATTATTTTTTAGGGGCAGGCCCCATGTGTCATAGGCACAAGGGCCATAGTGGATTCGGGCAGCGGTTAACGGGGCGGGCGCTGGTTGCGGGTGCTCGTGCCCGAGGCCACCAGGGACGGGGAACAACCGCCCGCCCAGGAGGGCGCACGCCGGCGGCCACGGCGCACCTGGAGCCGCGGGAGGGGAAAAGGGGGGGGGACCTGTGGCCGGAGGCAGCGCAGAGGGGCGAGGTGGGACTGGCGGCAGAGGTAGGTGAGGGTGAGGCGCAGGTAGCGCGCGGGCCGCAGCAGCAGGGGCGGTGCGGTCACGGGCGGCGTGTGGGCGCGCGCGGCTGCGAGGAGCCGCAGCCAGGGAGGCTGCGCGGGGGTGCAGGGGAGCGCCCGGGCGACGGCGGCCATGGGCGTGGGCGGAGGGCGACTACGGCTTCGATCACGGCGGCGACGACAACTACGAAACGGCGGCGAGGGTGCTCGAGCTCGAATCCGAGCTCGGGAAAGTGGCGGAGCTCACATTGAGCCTGCAGATGTGCTTAGTGGGCTCGAGGAAGGCTCGGAGGTGCCGGAATCGACGGCGAAGCTCGACGGGGCGGACGACGAAGAAGGCGGTGCGGGGCTCGACGCGGTGGCTTCCGGGAGGGAGATTGGCGTCCACGAGGTGGTGGTGGGATGAGGCGGTGACGCAGCGGCGGCGGTTGGCGTCGGTGCGACGAGCACGACGTCCTGCGGAGCTCGGGGAAGACGGGCGCGGTGCCGGAGGGTGAGGAAGAAGGCCGGGAGAGGGCGGCGAGCATGAGGCGTTCGGCGAGGTCCCGCGACGGGGCCGGGGCGGCACCAGGCGGCGGCGTTGGGGGCGAGTGCGATGGTGCCGGGGACGCGTCGGGGGCGGGCATGAGCACCCCGATCCCGATCTGGATCGGGGGAGGGAGGGAGAGAGATGTGGGAGAGAGTGGGGGGTTCGTGCGGGGTGAGTGGGTGTCGGCGCTAGGTCACGGGGAGGGGAGGAGGCCTAGTAGGCCAGGGGGTGCGGGAGTGGGTCGGCTGGGCCGGCCTGCTGGCTAGCTGGGCCGGTTGGCCCAGCGTCGGGGGGGGGGGGCTTTAATTTCTTTTGTCTTTTGTTTTATTTGCCCTTTTCTTATCTTTCCTTTTAATGTTTTGGTTTCTTTTAGTTTCATAAACATTAAAGTTGTACCTATAATAGTATCACTGATTATACCTCTGCCACAAAAGGTTTAACCCCCAAATAATATAGTTTAGTATTTTATAAAATACAAGGGACATTTAGTTAATTGTTTTACCTACTGTTTTATTCATTTTAGAGTTCTTAAAGATTTTATATAGGTGTGGTTTCTCTTCAATAATCACTTATGATTTATTTGTCACCGTTTGAACTTTTTAGTTTTGACTTTTGAAAACTTTTCTAGTTTGACTTTATTTTAAATTTGAATTCCAAAACGATTCTGAATCCCGAGATTATCAATAGTAACCAAGGTGACCTGGCATCATTAGCAGAGGTTTACTGTAGCTTGATTATCCGGGCGTCACAGATAGAGAGAGAGAGAGAGAGAGGAAAACGAGAGGCAAATGGAAAATAATGTAATGCGAGAGATAGAGATTGTGATGGGTACTTGGTATGTTGACTTTTTGCGTAGACTCCCCGGCAACGGCGCCAGAAATCCTTCTTGCTACGTCCTGAGCTTGCGTTGGTTTTCCCCGAAGAGGAAGGGATGATGCAGCAGAGTAGCGTAAGTATTTCCCTCAGTTTTTGAGAACCAAGGTATCAATCCAGTAGGAGGCCATGCTCAAGTCCCTCGTACCTGCACAAAACGATAGCTACTCGCAACCAACGCGATTAGGGGTTGTCAATCCCTTCACCGTCACTTACGAGAGTGAGATCTGATAGATATAATATTTTTGGTATAAAGATGCAAAGTAAAAAGTAAAGGCAAAGTAAAAAAGCAAAGCAAGATTAAAGTGATGGAGATTGATATGATGAGAATAGACCCGAGGGCCATAGGTTTCACTAGTGGCTTTTCTCAAGAGCATAAGTATTCTACGGTGGTTGAACAAATTACTGTTGAGCAATTGACAGAATTGAGCATAGTTATGAGAATATCTAGGCATGATCATGTATATAGGCATCACGTCCGTGACAAGTAGACCGAAATGATTCTGCATCTACTACTATTACTCCACTCATCGACTGCTATCCAGCATGCATCTAGAGTATTAAGTTAAAAACAGAGTAACGCCTTAAGCAAGATGACATGATGTAGAGAGATAAATTCATGCAATATGAAATAAACCCCATCTTGTTATCCTCGATGGCAACGATGCAATACGTGCCTTGTTGCCCCTTCTGTCACTGGGATAGGACACCTCAAGATCTAACCCAAAGCTAAGCACTTCTCCCATGGCAAGAACTACCAATCTAGTTGGCCAAACCAAACGGATAATTCAAAGAGACTCGCAAAGATAACCAATAATACATGAAAGAATTCAGAGAATATTCAAATATCATTCATAGATAGACTTGATCATAAACCCATAATTCATCTGTCTCAACAAACACACCGCAAAAAGAAGATTACATCAAATAGATCTCCACAAGAGAGGGGGAGAACTTTGTATTGAGATTCAAAGAGAGAGAAGAAGCCATCTAGCTACTAACTATGGACCCGAAGGTCTGAGGTAAACTACTCACACTTCATCGGAGAGGCTATGATGATGTAGAAGCCCTCCATGATGACAGCCCTCTTCCGGCGGAGCTTCGGAACAGGCCCCAAGATGGGATCTCGTGGATACAGAAAGTTGCGGCGGTGGAATTAGGTTTTTGGCTCCTGTTCTGATCGTTTGGGGGTACGTGTGTATATATAGGAGGAAGGAGTACGTCGGTGGAGCACTGAGGGGCCCATGAGGCAGGGGGCGCGCCCCCCACCCTCGTGACCTCCTCTTTGACTCCTTGGAGTAGGGTCCAAGTCTCCTAGATCACGTTCGGTGAGAAAATCATGTTCCCGAAGATTTTATTCCGTTTGGACTCCGTTTGATATTCTGTTTCTCCGAAACATTGAAATAGGCAAAAAACAGCAATTCTGGGCTGGGCCTTCGGTTAATAGGTTAGTCCCAAAAATAATATAAAAGTGGAAAATAAAGCCCAATATAGTCCAAAACAGTAGATAATATAGCATGGAGCAATCAAAAATTATAGATACGTTGAAGACGTATCAGCGATGCAATGCTGGATAGATACCCCATGGATGACATCATGGAGAACACTAACTGCGAGCTACACTTCAAAATGAAGAACATATCCATGAAGGTGGAGGACGCCGTTGCTTTTACAAATCCCCCCGAGGCAACCTTCCATTGCAAATCGATTCCAGTGGGCTATGCTCGTGTCTTGGTTGATGAGGTGGTGGACCCATATTCGGGGCTACAGATTGACATTTCTGGAGGTGACGATGAGCACACATTGGGAGAGGCCATACATCGTATCATCCTATGGAGAAAGGATTGCATCGTCTTTCGAAGGCCACCGACACCGTGTCACCCGACTCCTCGTCGAAGTCCGCCACCAAGTCATCAGGCTCCCGCTCCTCCAAGTCCACCAACGCGTGAGGCCACTCCTCCTCCTCCAAGTCCGGCAAAGTGTCAGGCCACTCCTCCTCCAAGTCTGACACAGCGTCAGACGTCCACTCCTCCTCTAAGTCCGGCACAGCTTCAGGCCACTCCTCCTGGTCCAACTCAGCCACGTCAGCCATCTCCGCCGCCTCAGCAATCACGGAAGAGAGCCGCCGTAGCTATGGTGCGTAGCAGTACAAGTCGAGGTAGTACGGGAGGTACAGGCGGAGGCAAGCAATTTCAATATGGTCCAAGCAACCTCGCGCCTCTTCCGCAGAGGCCTTACGACAAGTCCGAGGAGGAAAATGCAGCCATATCAAAGGCCGAGGTGGAAGCCCATTTTGCACCGAAACCGCCACCGCTACCAAGGGAGAAAGTGCCTGAGGAAAAGATTGACCACTTCATTCGTATGGCTAGACCACCAGCTCCCAAGCCTGTTGACACAAACTATGAGCGCCACCTCAGGAAGTTAAATCGAGCACGTCTACAGAAAGAGGCGAGCTCGAGCTCGAGCAAATCACCTGGCAAAAAATGTGGTAAAACCGTTCCCTAGCTGGGAGAAGAGGCAGCGCAATCAATCCCCCCGCTTGTTGTGCCAACAACACATGAGAGTACACGCACCCAATATTATTGTGGGCAAACTGTTAATGTTCCCCAGCTGGGCGATGTGGTAATAACCGAGGAGCATATAAGGCTGGCTGAAATCCTCAAGATCACTGTTGGACAACTCCTCGAGATCGAGCCCATGTCTCCGCTTAGAGAGGAGGAAATAAAATGGAAATATGTCCGGGGCCAACCTTTGGTCAAGCCAGACGAGGTCAAGAAGCTCCCAACGAGAATGTATGAATTGCATCAATGGTACATGAACATTACCAAGATTTCCAATCGAGAGTCCCTCATGGTTAATGTCAAGAAGGATCATTACTACCATGAGAAAGCTGTGTCCGTTGAGTATTCAGAACTATTTCCGTTATACAACCAAGACGCACTTGACAAATCTATCGTCAGTTGCTGTTGTCTGTAAGTGATTTCTTTCTATAATTTAAGTCTCAAGCTAGCTGTAGTGATCATTTTGATCAATCATTACCTGTAATTATCCTCACTATATTCTTTTCTATGGTATTATGCAGAATGAAGATGTATGAAATGAAAAAAGGTGGACGCTATGGCATTGGGTTCATTGACCCAAATACCGTGAATGAATACACATGGAAATTAGATGCATATTATGAAAAAAAGTGTAGAGGAAAGCATGCTAGAGTTCTTGAAGCGCCTCAATACCAATGAAGATATACTACTTCCTTACAACTTCCAGTGAGTCACACTATCTTATACTACAAATTCTCTGTTTTTGCCTACTAGCTAGCTACATGTTTTTGCTTACATATGCCCGCTTAATTAAGACATGCAAACGTGTGTGCATGCAGATTTCACTGGATCTTGTTAATCATTAAAGTTGATGAAGAAACAATTGAAGTACTAGACTCACTACTTAAGAAAGCAAGTGACTACACCATCGTAAAGGGGATAGTCAACAGGTAATTTCAATCATTATTAACTATATCTCGGCCTATTTAATTAGTTCGTCATTTCTTGATAACAACTATTTAATAACCCATTTATTCATTTTCTTTGTCGGCGGGCAGGGCTTGGGCAAAGTTCATCAACGTCACTCCAGGCCAATGGAAACGAAATCTGAAATGGTATCGACCCAAGGTAAGTAATTAAGTAGTACTAGCTAGCTGTCATCTCTTTAATTATCATGCATAATTAATTATTATCTGATCAAATTCCATTCTCGTAAAGGCCCTGAAGCAGGCGCCAGGGAATAATCTGTGTGCATACTACGTTTGCGAGAACATTCGCATGATGACGTTCGAAAGGAACAGATCTCAAAGACATGACTGGATACGTTTGTCAGAACACTATTCACAATTTTTACACCATTATCGATATATCTAGTCACACAACTAATACACATATGCATATTGATCTCCTTCTTAACAGTTCAGAGAGGTGCGGGAGCAGCTCCTACCAGAGGAGCGCATTGAAGCAATTCAAGAGGAAATAGCGGGATTTTTGCTCGACCAGGTCATAGATCCCAAAGGAGAATACTTTTACCCGCTACCGCCCCATGAACCGCTTCCAATTGTCATCGTGCTTCGAAGGCACCAATTAGTCTAATGCCACTGGCTCCGAAGGCACCAATTAGGAGAAATTGTAAATAGCTACCTAATTGTATACATATATACATGCGTGTATATATGTGTGAATTAATGGTGGTTGTGAGACATTCGATGATATATATATATATATATATATATATATATATGATCGGTTCTACTAGAAATTTTATTTATATATATGCATAACGTGTACAATATGTAGCATCGTAAAATACCAGCAAACGAAAAAGAATTAAATGGAAATCACAAAATTAAATGAAAAAGAAATCATAAACCCAAAACCCCCCAACCTTTTAATATCGGTTGGTGTCACCAACCGGTACTAAAGGGCTCCCTGCCCCCGGAGCTGGCTCGTGCCACGTGGTTGCCCTTTAGCACCGGTTCGTGCTGAACCGGTACTAAAGGGGGGGACCTTTAGTGCCCACACTTTAGTGCCGGTTACCGAACTGGGACTAAAGGGCCTTACGAACCGGTCCTATTGCCCGGTTCTGCACTAGTGTTAGGTTGCGTGTTGAGGATGGACTTGCAACTGGGACAAAAAAAGTCGGGCACCAGTTGCGAGTGGAGGGTGAGATTGCAACTTAGACAAAAAAAATGGCCGGGCTCCAGTTGCGAGTCGAGTGTAGACTTGCAACTGGGACAAAAAAAGTCGGGCACCAGTTGCGAGTGGAGGGTGAGATTGCAACTTAGACAAAAAAAAAAGGCCGGGCTCCAGTTGCGAGTCGAGTGTAGATTTGCAACTAGAAAGAAGGTCGGACCCCAATTGCGAGTCAAGGGTGAACTTGCAACTGGGACAAAAAAAGACCAGGGCCCAGTTGCGAGTCAACGATGGACTTGCAACTGGGACAGAAAAAGGCCGCGCTCGAGTTCCGAGTTCTTGGTGGACTTGCAACTAATACAAAAAAAATGTTAGACCTAGTTGCAACCCGATGGTGGACTTATAACTGGGACATAAAAAGGTCAGGCCCCCATTTGCGAGTCAAGGATGGACTTGCAACTGGGACAAAAAAAGGTTGGGCACAGTTGCAAGTCGACGGTAGACATGCAATTGGGACAATATGTTGACCCAGTTGCGAGTCAAGATTAGACTATCAACCAGGAAAAAATGTCGAGTCTAGTTGTGAGTCGATGGTGGACTTATAACGAGGACAAAAAAACTCAAGCCCCAGTTGCGAGTCGAGGGTCGACATGCAATTGAGACTAAAAAAGATCAGGCTCTACTTGCGAGTTGAAGGTGAACTTGCAATTAGCGGGAAAGAAAAGTTGGGCCTCAGTTGCAAGTCGAGGGTAGACTTAAAATTGGGACAGAAAAGTTTCGGGCTACAGTTGCGATTTGAGGATGCACTTGCAACATAGAAAAAAAAATGTTAAAGTGCAGTTGCGAGTCGAGGGTGGGATTGCAACTACGACAAAAGGTCAGGCCTGAATTGCAAGTTGAGGGTAGATTTGCAACTTAGAAAAGAAAAAAAGACAAGCCATGTTTAGTGGTGAACAGTCAACTAACAACGATGAAAACAATCATGAGTTTAAAAGATTTGAAAATAAACAATAACAAATCATGAATTAAAAAAGTTAACAAATTTGGAAGAAATAAACAAAGAAGAAGAAAAAGGCAAAAGAAACAAAAATGAAAAAAATTTCACTTGTAGCCACAATAGCCAAGGAGGCATGCACGAGGAACAAAATCAAATGGATCAACAGCGGCCTACTGCCACGACGGGCAAGTAATGCGTACAGGAAAATGATCCGTCAATAAAAAATAAATAGAGAATACTAATCTTGATGTCTAAATCATATGGCTAGAATTCTCCAAAAAAAAAATCATATGGCTAGAAAAGTAGATGTGAGATACTATTTCACATCTAGATGTGAAATAGCAAATCTGTTAATATATATGGATCATCGACCAAAAACCAACCGAATTGATACCTACAAATAAACTAAAAATAGAATGGACGTCATCTTACGAATGTGATGCACAAACTCTATTAATAATGTGATATACACGTCTTTAGCTAGTTCTCTGCAGGTACGTAGCATCGATCAGTATGAGAATACGATATATGATACATTGACCTCCGATCTGATCTTCCAGCAAAAACAGTTTGATGCTTCTACTCTAGGTCACCAGAGTAGAAGCAACTTGTCGACGACTCGCTCTCCTTGCGGGTTCCCGTGGTGCCGCTGAATGAGCAGACCGATGAGGATGCCGAGGATGCAGGCAGCCAGGCCGATGGCCAGGCCAAGGAGGAGCGCGAGCGCGACGAGCTTGAGGGCGGTAACGCCGTCATCGTGGCCGCTGATGGAGGCGCACAGGTTCCCGAGGACGATGGCGACGGAGATGGCGATGGAGAAGAGCACGGCCACGGCGCAGCCCACGAGGAAGATCACCGCCGACCGGCTGCACTCCTCAGGCTCCGCCGCCAGAAGCTGCTGCTGCTCCGCGTCGGCCATCGATCACCGGCGTGAACTCTCTATTTCTTTTAATTAAGGATAAGGATCTCCTGCGTATAACTATGCAGCTACCTTAGGGTTTCGCTGATCTTCTATGTAACTAGTTAGTCTTCTTTAGGGGATTATAATTTGGGATTACTCAACGGCCTGCCTAACTAGCAGCCGCTGCACGTACGTTAGCCACCGATGTTTTCATTGACAAAAGGCTGTCCGCTACATCTTCTGTCAAGGCACATTCGAAATGTGCATCCCCTTTAGCCGTATCGGATCCTGCAACCAGAATTATTTGCAAAGCTTTTTTCTCGAATATGCACGAGTGTGCATATCATATATTAAAGAAGAAAAGCAAAGAATTGGCAAAGCTTGCAGAGGGCTCTTAATAGACACCTATTATGAAGAATTGAAGAGGGATCGACACTACAATGTGCACCCCCTAGGGCGCTTAGGCGCCGCCTAGGCACTAGGCGAAGGCCAACCGCCTCGTTTACGCCCATCGCTTTTTCCAAGCTTGGTGATCACGTGATCCAAATCAACTAAACCATGTCCGATCATCACGTGAGATGGAGTAGTTTTCAATGGTGAACATCACTATGTTGATCATATCTACTATATGATTCACGCTCGACCTTTCGGTCTCCAGTGTTCCGAGGCCATATTTGTATATGCTAGGCTCGTCAAGTTTAACCTGAGTATTCCGCGTGTGCAACTGTTTTACACCCGTTGTATTTGAACGTAGAGCCTATCACACCCGATCATCACGTGGTGTCTCAACACGAAGAACTTTCGCAACGATGCATACTCAGGGAGAACACTTATACCTTGAAATTTAGTGAGAGATCATCTTATAAAGCTATTGTCGAACTAAGAAAAATAAGATGTATAAAAGATAAACATCATATGCAATCAAAATATGTGACATGATATGGCCATGATCATCTTGCGCCTTTAATCTCCATCTCCAAAGTACTGTCATGATCTCTATCGTCACCGGCATGACACCATGATCTGCATCATCTTGATCTATATCAATGTGTCGTCATATGGTCGTCTCGCCAACAATTGCTCTTGCAACTATTGCTATCGCATAGCGATAAAGTAAAGCAATTATTTGGCGCTTGCATGCAATAGAGAGACAGCCATAAGGATTTTGCCAGTTGCCGATAACTTCAACAAAACATGATCATCTCATACAACAACTTATATCTCATCACGTCTTGACCATATCACATCACAACATGCCCTGCAAAAATAAGTTAGACGTCCTCTACTTTGTTGTTGCAAGTTTTACGTAGCTGCTACGGGCTTAGCAAGAATCGTTCTTACCTACGCATCAAAACCACAACGATAGTTTATCAAGTTGGTGCTGTTTTAACCTTCGCAAGGACCGGGCATAGCCACATTCGGTTCAACTAAAATTGGAGAAACTAATACCCGCCAGCCACCTGTGTGCAAAGCACGTCGGTAGAACCACTCTCGCGTAAGCGTACGCGTAATGTCGGTCCGGGCAGCTTCATCCAACAATACCGCCGAACCAAAGTATGACATGCTGGTAAGCAGTATGACTTAGATCGCCCATAACTCACTTGTGTTCTACTCGTGCAAATAACATCAACACATAAAACCTAGGCTCGGATGCCACTATTGGGGAACATAGTAATTTCAAAATTTTGCTACGCACACGCAAGATCATGGTGATGCATAGCAATGAGAGGGGAGAGTGTTGTCCATGTACCCTCGTAGACCGAAAGCGGAAGCGTTATGACAACGCGGTTGATGTAGTCGTACGTCTTCACGGCCCGACCGATCAAGCACCGAAACTACGGCACCTCCGAGTTCTAGCACACGTTCAGCTCGATGACGATCCCTGGACTCCGATCCAACAAAGTGTCGGGGAAGAGTTCCGTTAGCACGACGGCGTGGTGACGATCTTGATGTTCTACCATCGCAGGGCTTCGCCTAAGCACCGCTACAATATTATCGAGGATTATGATGGAGGGGGGCACCACACACGGCTAAGAGAACGATCATGAAGATCAACTTGTGTGTCTATGGGGTGTCCCCCTGCCCCCGTATATAAAGGAGCAAGGGGGGAGGCGGCCGGCGTAGGAAGAGGGCGCGCCAAGGGGGGAGTCCTACTCCTACCGGGAGTAGGATTCCTCCTTTCCTTGTTGGAGTAGGAGGGAAGGAAAGAGGGGGAGAGGAAGAAGGAAAAGGGGGCTGCACCCCTTGTCCAATTCGGACCAGAAGGGGGGCGCGCGCCTCCTTCCTTTTGCCTCTCTCCTCTATTCCCGTATGGCCCAATAAGGCCCATATACTCCCCGGCGAATTCCCGTAACTCTCCGGTACTCCGATAAATACCCGAATCATTTGGAACCTTTCCGATGTCCGAATATAGTCGTCCAATATATCGATCTTTACGTCTCGACCATTTCGAGACTCCTCGTCATGTCCCCGATCTCATACGAGACTCTAAACTTCTTCGGTACATCAAAACTCATAAACTCATAATATAACTGTCATCGAAACCTTAAGCGTGCGGACCCTACGGGTTCGAGAACAATGTAGACATGACCGAGACACATCTCCGGTCAATAACCAATAGCGGAACCTGGATGCTCATATTGGCTCCCACATATTCTACGAAGATCTTTATCGGTCAAACCGCATAACAATATACGTTGTTCCCTTTGTCATCGGTATGTTATTTGCCGGAGATTCGATCGTCGGTATCTCAATACCTAGTTCAATCTCGTTACCGGCAAGTCTCTTTCCTCGTTCCGTAATACATCATCTCGTAACTAACTCATTAGTTGCATTGCTTGCAAGGCTTAAGTGATGTGCATTACCGAGAGGGCCCAGAGATACCTCTCTGACAATCGGAGTGACAAATCCTAATCTCGAAATACGCCAACCCAACATGTACCTTCGGAGACACCTGTAAAGCTCCTTTATAATCACCCAGTTACGTTGTGACGTTTGGTAGCACACACACTGTTCCTCCGGCAAACGGGAGTTGCATAATCTCATAGTCATAGGAACATGTATAAGTCATGAAGAAAGCAATAGCAACATACTAAACGATCGGGTGCTAAGCTAATGGAATGGGTCATGTCAATCACATCATTCTCCTAATGATGTGATCCCGTTAATCAAATGACAACTTATGTCTATGGCTAGGAAACATAACCATCTTTGATCAACGAGCTAGTCAAGTAGAGGCATACTAGTGACACTCTGTTTGTCTATGTATTCACACATGTATCATGTTTCCAGTTAATACAATTCTACCATGAATAATAAACATTTATCATGAAATAAAGAAATAAATAATAACTTTATTATTGCCACTAGGGCATATTTCCTTCACTTTTTGTTCCCATCCAGCGGTCGCCAGATCCATCTCGCCATCTCCATGAGTGGCGGGAATAACACCCGTGAAGTGAAGGTGCGGTTACCACCGGGAGGAAGAGTAGATGGATGATGGACAGGCCCACTTGGGACAGTAGGCCCGCCGCCTCCGATGCACTACTCCTTCTCGTCGGAGCCCGTGACATATCCGTCACTAGTGGACCTGGGGTCCACGATGGACGTGTACGGGGTGACACAATCCTCATGCCACTGGCGCGCTCGAAAGTTTGTTGGGGCGCATAGGACGCTTATTGACGGTGTTCTCGTTTGCGATCGTCTATGCCGCCTCTGCATTATGAGTGGCAGCGTGAGTGCGGGCTGCCTCACAGAGCGCCCGCTGCTCGACGACGAATTGGGATTCGTCGTGGCCATGGCCACCACGGCATCCTCGCTCGCGTGCCAACGGGTGCTGCTTGAGAAGGAAGAGGTTGTAACACTGCTTCTCTTGCGCCTGCTGAAATGCCGACATGGGGGCTGGTGTTGGCTTCTCCTACGCCATCGCGATGTTGAGGCCAGTCAAGACGGCGCACGCGCGGGGGAAGTGGGGGAGGCCACGAGCACTTTTTTGAAAAAAAAATGATATTTGCAAGAAATGCTCACTTTTTCATAAACATATTCCAAGTTAAAAAAAGGTTTGCACAAAAATGTTTACTTTCTTCAAAATTATCATTTTTTAAATAAATTTCTTTCTGCGTTTGTCGAAAAAATGAATGAAAAAAATACTAGGAAAAATCTGCCACTACAGTAACCCGAGACGATACAGAGTTGTCTCGAACTGTGTTTTAGAAAATACGAACACTTCATTAATTGCATGCAAAATATTTAGGAAAAGTGTGTGGTTTTTTTATACATAATGCTTGAATATTTTAAAAGACGTGGGTAGTTTTATGAAAATTATTCAATATTTTTTTAAAATCACAAAAAAACTATGCATTGGTTGCCTCAAACAAACAAAAAGCTACCTTGCATCACTGCACTTTTTCTCATGGCTAGATTAAAAAACCAGCAACCGCTGGCTAAAAAACCAGTTCTCTGTTCTTTTTGGCAATTTTGAAAATTTTGACAAAATCATAAAACAGTCTGTTATTTTAAAAAGATGCTCGCTAATTTTAAAAATATTAATGAATTTATAGAAAATGTTCATGGGTTAATATTCGCAATTTAAAAAATATTCATGAAGTTTTTAAAATGTGCACTATTTTTAAGAAATGCTTTAAATTTTTTAAAAATATTCATGTGTATGAAAAATGTTGAAGAATTTAAAGATGTGCAAGTTTTTTTGAATGCTCATTAATTGAAAAATAAAAAAGATGATAAGAGAAATAAAAAAACTATCATTCATTTTTTTTGCATGATAATACATGTCTCATTTATATCATAAAGATCGTAACAGAAGCCACGTAAAGGTCGACCTCGCAAATCTAAAAAGACAGCAAAATGTTAGCCTTTGCACACAGGAACACCAGTCAATAAAAAAATTACAATCAAGACAGAAGAATCTTTTGAGCTTTACACCAACGCCTGTCACCTGCCTCTGGCACCACCACAGCAGCCATTCAAGAAAAGATCACCTCCTTACCCGAGCTTGAAGCGACTCCATCGCTGATATGCAGCCTTGCGGACCTCCAGGTGGCTTGCCAAAGACGAAACCATTACCAATGAGAGAGTCAGACCAGGGCAACACCCCGGACACGTGCCCTTGCACTAGATCTGATACCATTGCACCACTAAATTGTCGGAGAAGGAAACCGTACCTACCATCCATAAACTACAACCCAGCACACAAGCCACCATCTTTCAGATGCCGTCGGTGCACACCACAATTCGCATATGTTCATGGACTACATCTCAATCTCCGCCGGCGCTGGAGCAAACACCGTTGTAACAGCAGAGCCTGGGGACACAAGTCCACCACGAGGAAGCTGCCGCCGCCACACCATCCTTACTTGAACAAATTAATTTCCAAATCTATCCCCAACCATAGGGTCGATCGCCTCATCATGAGTGGATCTGAAGATTCTTTATTCGGCATCAACATCGCCACTGTCAATGTCAACATGACGAACAACCTAAAATCCTAAGCTAATATTGCCTAAAGCGATCCACATGTGTGGATTCAGCGACCCCTCTCACTACTGACGACCGAGTTCGTCAGTGGAGGCGAGCCGCCGGACGATGGCGGCGGAAGGAAGCACTCGTGGGCAGGCGAGATCACGGTCACCTTTCTTTGGAAGGAAGAAAGCGATACATATCTGTAAATTCACAGAACCATAGTATAATTTCTGCCATGTGCATTTCCAGCAAAACTGTTGTAGAAATTACAACAACCACGAAGTTCTTCTGGAAAGAAAAGCAAGAAACGTTAAAGAAAAAACTAAATAAGTGGGTGCTTCCTAAATTAAGTACATGCTGGTTTTATTTAAAAAAAATCAAGAAAGACCTAGAAAATTGCCACACTCTGTGTCAATAGATTCAACATCTTAACTAGATTCAGACCGTGAGACTCGTCCAAAACTAGATTCATCGTGTCTTTTACAAAAATCAAGAAGAACCTAGTAAATTGTCATACTCCGTTGAGCCAGGGAGCAAAATGCCTAGAGACACTTAATGTTAGAGGGCAGGTGTACAGATAAGCAGCAAGACAATAATGCCATAATATACAGAAACATTGTAATTTAAAATGCTAATTAGAAGACAAGAGGTCTTATCTATAGGACCAGCATGCTCCAATAGAAACATTTCACCACAAACATCCTAAACATCAACAATAGAACTACAAAAACAATAAATTTACATTAGAGTAAGCATAATATGAAACTAAGGCATCGCGACAATAAATTTTGTAAATTTCCTTGCAACAATCGAACCACAAAAACAAAGCTGTTGTAAGTCTATCAGAGTGGTCTATTAAAAGACCACGGTCTTGATTGTACAATAAAGCCTAGGAAACAACAGACAGATAGATCAACCTAACCGTTCCAATCTTCAAAAAATTCCTCATGACACAACTCCAATAAGTATGGAATAAATATCAGAAGTCACAAAACAGAGCTGCTGAGTCTACCTGGGATCCGACTCTGCTGGTGGTCCATGATTGTTCTGCCCTATACTGTTGAACAAGGTAATCATTAATTCTCGGCGATGCCTCCCATTGGCGGGCACCTCCATTAATTTCGCACCAATCCTCGCCACATCCGCTCCCTTGGCTCCAGGGATGGCGACGGCTTCGGTGAGCGGCTAAGACTAGACATGGTGACCATGGCTGACAAAAAAAACATTTGCAACAATAATAGTCTCTTTAGCAAATTAAATTCTGCCTGATATAATTTTCTGTTAGAACAACAAAGGTGATATTTATGCAAAGTTTTTTACATCGAATGCGCGAGCAACATAATAGGACACACAATGCGATGGTTGACTAACTCCAACAGGTGTGGCAGCTGTCAGCAAGGAAAATCATCTCAAGCACAAAATCTATTGATGTATGACTATAAAAAAAATGAAGCAATGATTGCTCGTGTTCGTTTTTTCAAGCAGAGCTGGCTCATGGTACGAACTGTAACTTGCTAAAGTTATTATAGCATTCATTGTACACACTTGATTAGAGACAAGTGTACATGCAAGTAGCGAGACAGTAATATTGCGTTAAGCACTCAGTTAAATATTTCTATATAATTATTTCTATGCATCATCACTTGTATCAATATACAGCAACAATACAATGTCAAATGCTAATTTGAAGGTAACAAGCCTTATGTACAACACCAATTTCAAATGCTAATTTGAAGGTAAGAAGCCTTACTATAGGACCAACAAGCTCCAATAAGTAGATTTCACTACATAGACCGTACAAAGTTCTCATAAGAATGGACATAAGTTAGCAAGTCAGTAACAATGGAGTGCGCATAGTATGGAACTGAGACATCTCAGGGGAATACAAAAAATGCAAATTTCATTGTAACTTATGAAGTTATTATCATTCGTGACACATTAATTTTCATATAACTATTTCGCAAATGACACACTTGGTTAGAGGGCATGTGAACAGATAAGTAGCAGGTTAATATGCTACATTAAGAACTCCAATTACATATCACCACTTGTGTTAGTAATTTAGTATACAAATATGAGCTCGGGTGCAGATTAGCTGCGTCCAAGAAGTTTCATTACTGAACTTTTTTATGTCACCATTGGGCGTACCTATCCCGTTACCATTGCTGGCCATAACTTTTTGTCTCAGTGATTAAATCATGGACATGTCATCGTTGTTAACACTAGTACCATCAATTGTTAGTTTGATCATCTAGTTGTTGTCAGACCTACTATAACAGTCAAATGTATAAAGTTTAGCCTTGGGACACTTGAATTCTAAATGTTATGATTTGATAGCAAGTTCTCAAACTAAGAAAGCAGCACCACAACCAATGGTAAACACGGGGGATCTAGGACAAAATAATCGTTGCCACATCATACATTCTTGAATTATCTTTTTTGTTAAATCTAAAAATATCAGACTTTGTAAATTTAGAAACATTTACAAAGTTATTTGCTAGTTTTGTACAGTACAAAGGACTCTACCAAGTTCGAAAGTTCAGTAAATATTTAGGTGTGGTATGGATAAAGATAGATGCATTCCAATTCATTAATGACCTAATTAATTTTGTTGAGTAGGATAACACCTTCACTTTGAGTAGATAAATAACATAAATAAATTTGGTGGAGTGAGATCCATCTTAAGAAAAGAATTTCCTAAATGTCCCAAACTAAAACTAAAAGGAAACAAAGTCTTACGGCACTGTTGATTGTTCTAGTTATGTTTGTAATATTTTTTGCGGGTATTGTAATATATTATTTAACATTGTATGTGCAGTAATGAATTGAAAAACAATGCATTTTGTGAAAACTATATCACAAAGTAAAAATATTTAGTATCAAAATGTCATGTCGGTTTATTCTAATCGACTAGGTCAAGAAAATATGTATTTAACAATATCAAACACCTCAACCTCCATGTGGGTGTTGACGTCGCTACAAAAGTTGTTCCAGATAACGAAGGTGTGGAAAAACAAGTTTCCTATAGTGAAGAATAAAACTAGCTAGAGATAAACCAAATCAGTTTTAAAGAAAATAGTTTCCAGACAAGTTCAGTTTTGCAAGGATAATAATAAACAAATCACAAAGCCAGACAATACCAAAGGTTGATATATACCTGCCTGAACCGGTTTTCTCAGATAATCAACTATATGTCGCGCTTTCTAGATCAACCGCGACATCAAACATAATGGTACTAATAGGTACATGATATGACTCTAATGTATCTATGATTTATGAAGTTTTTATGCCATGTTTACAACAATTTTATATGGTTTTGGTATGATTTGATTAGAACTAACCCGACTGACGTTGTTTTCAGTAGAACTACTGTGATGTTGTTTTTTTTTGTGCGGAAATAAAATTCTCAGGATGGACTGAAAATTTACAATGATTTTTATGGACAAAAAGAGACCCCTGAAGCTTCGAAAAAAGGCCAGAAGAGCCATGAGGGCATGACAAGCCTGCCCCCCCCCCCAGGGCGCACCCCCCGAGCTTGTCGCTCCCTCGTGCCCCCCCCCCCTGACGTGAAATCAACACAGAAAAATTCTATAAATACCCACCCCCCCCCAAAAGAACCCTAGATGAGAAGTTCCACCGCCGCAAGCCTCTGTATCCATGAAAACTCACTCGGGACCCTGTTTCGGCACCATGCCGGAGGGGGAAATCATCACCGGAGGCCATCTTCATCATCTCGGTGGTGTCCATGACGAGGAGGGAGTAGTCACCCTCGGGGCTGAGGGTATGTACTAGTAGCTATGTGTTTGATCTCTCTCTCTCTCTCTCTCTCTCTCTCTCTCGTGTTCTTGATTTGGTATGATCTTGATGTACCGCGTGCTTTGTTAATATAGTTGGATCATATGGTGTTTCTCCCTCTCTATCTTGTTGTGATGAATTACTTTTTTACCTTTGAGGCTTCACTATTATTGGGTTGAATACTTTTATGGATTTGAGAACACTTGATGTATGTCTTGCATGTGGATACCCGTGGTGACAACTGGGTGTTTTATTGATTCACTTGATGTATGTTTTGGCACTCAACTCGCGGATACCCGATGTGACATTGGGGTAATCTATACATAGGGGTTGATGCATGTTTTCGTCCTACTTTCTCCGGTAAAAATCTTGGGGCACTCTTTGAATATTTTTGTATTAGATTGAATATTATGAATCTGAAGTTGTTTCATGCATATCGAATAATCAACTCGCGGATACTTGTGGTGACATTGGAGTATCTAGGTGACATTAGAGTTGGTTGATGTGTATCATATGGTGTTATTTTAGTATGAACTTTAGGGTTGTTTGTGACACTTATAGGAATAGCTCAATAGATTGATCGGAAAGGATAACTTTGAGGTTGTCTCGTACCCTACAACAATTTCAACTTATGTTCTCCGCTAGATAAGAACTTTGGAGTGATTCTTTGTCACACGTTGAGGGATTGTTATATGATTCAGTTATATTAGCACTATTGAGAGATTGCACTGGTGAAAGTACGAACCCTAGGCCTTGTTTCTAAGCATTGCAATACCATTTGTTTTCGCTATTGTTACATGCTACCTTGCTGGGTTTTTTCAGATTACAAAAACCTATATCTACTATCTATACTACACTGGTATCATCATCTCTTCGCCGAACTAGTGCACCTATACAATTTGTCATTGTATTAGGTGTGTTGGGGACACAAGAGATTTCTTGTACTTGATTGCAGGGTTGTTTGAGAGACCATCTTCATACTACGTCTCCTATGGATTTATAAATCTTAGGTCATCCACTTGAGGAAAAATTGCTACTGCCCTACAAAACCATGTGCTTGGAGGCCTAACACGAGTCTACAAAAATAATTTGTGTAGTATACATCAGTACACATGATAAGAACTACGAGAAGAACAAGAAGATCAATATAAGCAACACAAACACAAAAAGGAGAAGAAAAAGAAGAAGAATAACAACACAAGCGAGACATACACAAAAAGTATTGTCTACACATAAGTCCTCACCAAATAGGTAATGCAACCTTTCAAATTGTTGTTCAGAAATTCAGTTTCTACTTCGTAGTTTCATTTACGACCAACTTAATCATTTATGTTACACATTGAATTGCTAATTTCCTAACCTTAAATTGATTACTTGAATTCTACAAAAACATCCACCACTTGATCGTCTTAAAGAGCATATCTTCATATCGTGAACCACTAACTCATTCATGGTTATTTAAAACTATGATCACTCTGATGATCCCCATTATGTTTGTACAAACTATACCAACAATTCTATGTGTATATGCAAATTTAGAAGAAAAATGTGTTGGTAAGGGGAAACTACGATTTACCTGTCAAAATAGGGACATATTTCTCGCCTTGGAGCACTGGTATTTATAAACATGGCTTTCTCCAACTCCCCCAAAACCTGAAATATATCTGGCCCATTTTGAAGAATACATATCAATTTCACAGCTATAGATAAACAAAACCACTACACAAGCAGATGAATATAATCTGGTGGACATAGTATATTTAATTGTGAAAAAATAAAGAAAAACACCCGATATGAACCTCGAAAACAGTTGCTCATCCCTCTCCTTTTATTCGGGCCTGGCATATGATGTTATCCTGTCTTTTCTATGTTTGTTTTCACCAACCTCCCGGATCAGTTTTTGTGTGTGTTTGTTCTTTCTCGGTTTTACCGGTTTATTTTCAGTTTTCTATTTTCTTTCAGTTTATACGTTTATCCTTTTCATTTTTTTAAATCCACGCATTTTTTGAATGATGAAAGAATTTTGGAAAGTCCAGGCATATTTTTTCGAATTCATGAATATTTTTTGAATTCTGGGAATATGTTTTGAGTTCGAAGAACACTTTTGAAATTCAGGAGCATAATGTGAGTGGAAAAACATTTTTGGAATTCAGGAACATTTTTTTAATTAATGATTTTTTTAAATCCACATACATTTATTTATTTCGATAACGTTTTTTGAAATGCTAAAATATTTATAAATTTATGAACGTTATTTTGAATTGTAGGAACATTTTTTTAAGTTTTTGAACGTTCTTTGAAATTATTGAACATTTATTATATTTCCTGATATTTTTTTCAATTAACAAAAAAAAATCAAATCCGGCAACTTTTTTCAAATTTTGTCAAAAATGGAAAGTATAAAGAAAAACAAAAGGAGAAAAAAAGAAAGAAAACTATATGCATATTTAGCGCCTCCTTTAGTGTCTCAGGCTAGTAGCGCTAGCTCGCCGCTTGCTCTGCTCGTGAATTCAGAAAATGTGCATGAATAATTAAAAAAGTAGATACAGAAAAGCAATTTTCGGTTGGTTGGTAGATTTGAAAAGTTCACTGACTTAAAGATATTTACAAACTTTTAAAAATGTTCATGAATTTGAAAATTGTTATGAATATTTAAAATGTTGACACATTTTAAGAAATGCTCAAGATTTTGAAAATTATCGTGATTTTTTAAAAAGTTCACGAGTTTGAAAAAATACTAAAGTATTTACAAATGTTCAAAAATTCTGAAATGCTCATGAATTAAAACAAGAAAAAAAACACGGAAAAAAGCCTAAAAGAAAACCAGTAAACCAAAAAGAAACACAGAAAAGAAAAATGAGATAAAAAAACGTCCAAAAGATTCTAGAAGCTTCCGTGAACCGGTGAAAAGGTAGCATCCTGAGTAGGGAAGATTTTGCTATCTCTGCGTGCGCAACCCCGCAAAAAAAAACTTTGTCGCTATTTTCCCCATGTCTTGTTGACCTGAATAGCCTGCCTCCCTACGCAAAGCTTCTTCATCTCCAGATACGACCATCTTTATATTACCGGGAGGTTCGTTGTAGCTGAGTGAATATTCTTCAGAGATCACATATATTGGCCGAATAGCTATCATCAAAGATAAAAAGTACTCCCTCCGTCCCATAATATAAGATGCTTTTTGACACTAGTGTGTAGTGTCAAAAAGCATCTTACATTATGGGACGGAGGGAGTAGTCTTGAGAGAACTGAACACAAGCCTGACAGAGCTTCTATGTGTGCGTCTCTACTCTCTTGCAAAGGCATACACCACGCCGCCATGGTGGCCACCCACACTCTGCCGCTCTCAACTGAAAGCGCGCGGCATCAACATGAACTTTCTGAACCGGATTTGTCGCAGAGCACATCAAGGTGAGCAGAGGACTCCCATCCCATCCATGTTCAGCGGCACATTTACATAGCTCTATCTATCTATGTCTATCCGCCGTAACAAGTTGCCCGACGCCGCAGTCCCTTCGCGTCCATGACACTTTCACTTTCATCTCTGAGATGCCACCTAACACCTCAGTAGGTGGAGAAAGAGGCCACGCTGGTCCGTCCTTGGAGATTTTTGGCTAGCAGCAATAGAAGAAGCCAGCCAGGCCAACTCTGGGTCTGTCTGATACAAATCCAAGTGTACTACAAGTCTACAACTCACATTCATCATTCATCATTCATCACACAGTAATTTTTTTTGGCACATCTGGCGCGCTAAAGCAAGCAGGCGCCACATGTGCACGCACGGAATTGGATGAGAGGAGCACCATTTCATGTTCACATCTGCCAGGCAGAACTGCGGCAAACGAGATGCTTGTGTACTTGCCATGCTTGTGCCGGCCAGCAGCAGTTTAAGTCAATCCATCATCATCCTAGGCAGGCCAGCGACTATGAAATGTTTTCAAGTCAGATAACTTAACAAAGATAACATGATAAAGAACATGTTAGCTAGCAAGTGTAATTCTTGCAGAATTTTGTCAGTGAGCAGTACTACAGATTCAGAACACACATTGGCCGTGATGTTGAGCGATCGGCGAAGGATTTCGCGACATACCTCAGGCTATCTTAGCTACTACTACTCCCTCTGTAAAGAAATTTAAGATCATTTAGATCACTACTTTCTTTACAGAGGGAGTACTAGTTACAGCTGACAAATAGAGTAACAGTTCATCTGCACCGCTCTAGCTCAAGGCATAAATATGGATTGTGATGGAATGTCTTATCAGATGATGACAATAATAATATATAGAGGATGTGGCGAACATAAATCATCTTTTCCTTTTCTATGAATGTGTACACATCAAAAGAGGAACTTCAGTTTGTGCAACATCTCATGTTTAATACCCCCTCCGTTCCAAAATAGATGACCCAACTTTGTACTAACTTTGTACTAAAGTTAGTACATAGTTGGGTCATCTATTTTGGAACGGAGGGAGTAACAATTTAACGAAGGCCTGATGGAAAAACTAGAACGGGATGGTGCTACTGTTCACAAAAGTTAGTACATAGTTGAATCATCTATTTTAGTACCCTGTATCCATTCCATGCCCCGTTCACAAAAGGTCCGAGTGTTACCACTTTGGCCATGTTCACAGAAACAGATACTGCTACCAAGTCTGGGGGTACAAGATCATGCAGCTGACGGCGAACAAGTTCGTCATTTGAAGAGCGTCTTGAGCTGCTCGATGCGCGAAATGCAGTAAATGGTGCTCCTCTCCTCTCTGTCTCGGGTGATGATGATATCTGAGGACTTCACTGCCTTCGGTGATGACCAACGGAATAACATTTCCGGAACACAAATGAAGAAATGAAGGCCACGACTTCAAGCAAGCCGTACGAGCAGCATCCCTTTGCCGAGAAGAAGAATCTGACCATTTATTTTGCCAACAGGCAGGTACCCTCCATGGCTCCACTCCCTGTTACATCTGTCTGCCATTCAAAGCAGCAGCAAATGAGACGTCTAAGTACTACCTGGCACGGTTCTGTCGGCCACGGTCAAGATAACTTGTCATATACTAATACCGAATAAAGAAAATACTAACCTTGGTATGAAGGTGAATAAGGCCTCACTGGATGTACTCATCAAAACAATTTCTAAGTGCAGGCTAAGCTTCTGCTAGCCTTGCCGATGCGTTTGCTTCTTCTTCCTTAGCATAGCTCCAACGAGCTTGGTAGCCGATTCTGAAACGTTTTCAAGTCCGTCGGTTAACACCTGCAAAATTCGACCAGTCATTCCATTAGCTGATTATACATCATACATAACGTCCCTCTACTCAGGGTACACATGCATAATTCCCTTGTTACCTTTGCAGTGCCGAGTTTTCGTAACTAAAGGTTGTCAGTTGCATCTTGTGGTCTTTGGGGCTTAAGGAAATGACAATCTTGCTTGTTAGTTTGTCATTATGACCTACACAGAGGAGTTGCTTGCTAGTTAGACAATAAGCATCATCTCTTCATGCAGTTAAAATGAAAATGAAAGCAGATCTGAATGTTTAGATCTTCAGAATATATATCTCCTGCAACAACAGCTTGATCTGTGCCTTCTGGGATTCCTGAGCAACCAGGGTATGCTAAAGACCCCTTGCATCTTCTTGCGTATGTCCCTTTGGCTTATACGGCACATGGCTACAGTGGTCGCGCATCATGGGACATGGCCACGTTGTTGCATCATGGCATCAACATTTGAACTTGACGGCTTGGCCCATGATGGCCTTTCTGAACCGGACTCACTTGGCGCAAAGGAGCAGGGCGGGTTTATGTTCAGCAGGGCATTGTACATAGCATGGCTCTGCAGCAAGTTAACTGACGCGGCATTGTAATCATTCCTGAGATGCCACTAACCCCGCCACACACTAGGATGAGAGTCAGCAACATATAGATACAACCCCAACCCAGTGAGCCAGCAAACGCTACGCCTGATGCAACTCATATATAATATAGTAGTTCGTTACAAATTTCTCTGGATGCAAAGAAAGAAAGAAAATAAATCTCCAGCCAACCTTTGCATCCTTCAAATTAATGAAGCTCTGTTTCTGTGATCGAGCAACAACACTTTGGGGGAATCAAAGAGAACATGGTGGCACCCTCACTGACACCGTAGCAAGAAAGACACCAACATGAATGAGCACCAGAGAGGCACACCGGCAATGAAGACACATCTCGCCCTGAACTTTATCAGCACTGCTACCACATGTTTTCTTTTTCTTTTTCTACAGTGAGCAGTACTGCACGTTCAGAAGCATACATTGGTGATGTTGAGCAATTGGTCGAGCTAGCTAGGTCGCAGTGGAACGAACCTCATGGGAAAAAACACAAGCACCTGGCAGGCGGCCTAGCGGGCAGGCGGATGAGGACTGGCCAGGTGGCGCGAAACCTGTCGGCGGAGCTTATTCTGACACGTCATTGCAGCGTTGTTTTGCAGGAGTGAATTGCCTCTTCATACAATGTTAAAGTCAAATCGAAGCGGTTTACTACAGGTTTAATAGTTCCATATATACCAGTTACAGAGAAAACGACACTTTAAGCAAATAGGTAGGTAGCAGAGAACAAACCACATGATATGAATTCACCATCCATAGCCATAGCTACAGTGCAGGAAATGTGATGCCAGCGTGCAAATAATCGACATGATCTTCGCAAGCTTTAATCGTAGATAGCTCATCATCGACATGTCGTGCGATTGGCCTGCGTGATGGACTCGGTTCCAGGCACCGGACTGCGACAGTGAGCATGCGGTGTATATCTCTAGAGATTCCAGCATCTGGGAGCACTAGCCTAGAGTCCAGCAGATCCTGCAGGCACAGTTCATTGTTCGTGGTGGCCAGTGAGAGGGATGAGAGCAAATCTCCTGGATGGGATCCCATAAATAGCTCCAAAACAAGCACCCCAAAGCTGTATACATCACATTTCTCCGTCACGTTTTCTGTATATGCTAGCTCTGAAATTAATAAAAAATAGTTAGTGCATATATTGCAACTAAATGGTTCAAAAGTTCGTCATAATTATTAGATTACATCAAACCTTACATCTACGTACATATGTATTGCCAAAACTACAAAACTACTAGATAAGGTTTTATTTTTATTTACCTGGGGCAAGATAGCCTTTGGTCCCCGCAAGCCTTGTGAGATTCCACCCATAAAGATCGAGAATTTTTGCCGTACCGAAGTCAGAGATGCAAGCTCTAAATTCATAATCAAGCAAAATGTTGTTGCTTGTTATATCTCTATGGACTATTGGTGACGAACAATCATGATGCATGTATGCCAAAGCATGAACCACATCCAACACAATATGTATCCGCCTTGTCCAGTCCAATTCAGTTGCCCTTTCATTATCCTTTAGTGTTTTCGCCAAGTCTCCTCGCTCCATATATTCATAGATAAGGAACCTGCTTTGGTTAGAGGAGCAATACCCAAATAGTTTTACGATGTTTCGATGACGGATCTGCACCAATGCCTCAATTTCACGATTGAACATTGTCTCATTCTCACAATGCTCATCTTCTATCACGTGTATCCTCTTCACTGCAAATATTTCGCATGTTGGAAGTCTAGCTTTGTAGACAGATCCATACCCACCGGTTCCTATGCAATGCATCTCGCTAAAATTGTTGGTTGCTTCAACAATTTGCATGAACACATTTGCCCCATCAAAACCCCAGATAGAGAAGACTTTTTCTTTTGTTACTTTATCGTCGTTAGTTGCATTGGTTTTCTTCCTTTCATGCCAGAACATCAATGTCATCACAGCAAGAACAAGAGATAGCAGAGCAGGAACAATGGCTAATACAAGTATTTTGTATCTTTTCCTTTCCCCTCTGCTCTGATTTGCACTACTACAAGGGGGCAATCCTTTCACCACACCACATAGCATCTTATTATGCATGAATTGCTGCATTGGAGCTCCTTGGAAGAGTTTACTGTCCGGGACCAGACCTTCCAGTTCATTATAAGATACATCAATGGATGTCAAGCTTTCCATACTCTGAAATGATGGCGGAATGGACCCATTAAGTTTATTGTGTGAAAGATTCAGAGTATCTAGCATGATCAGATCACTAAGTTGGCTTGGTATTGCCCCAGTAAATGAATTATCACTCAAATCCAATAGGTCATGTAAGCTACGTAATAACCCTAGCTCAGGAGGGATGTTTCCTCCGAAGTTATTGTGATTCAACTTCAAAAGGCGAAGCTTCAAACAATGCTCAATTGAATTTTGTATCAACCCATCTAGGTTATTTGATGACAAATCCAGCAACTCTATATTGGATAGTGCTCCAATTTCTAGTGGAATGCTTCCATGGAGCAAATTGTCCCCGAGGCTCAGGTTGAACAATTTTTTTAGATTGCCTAGTGCACTTGGAAGCTCTCCTTCAAGCTTGTTTGATGAAAGATCAAGCCACCCTAGTTGAGATAGCTGCCCCATACTTGTGGGTATTTCCCCGGTAAGGTTGTTGTTTGAGATGCGTAGCATCATAAGATTATGACATTCCCCCCAGTGATAAGATAGCTGACCAAACAAATTATTTGAGCTCATATCCATGTAGACCAGATTTGGATAAACCCCCATCTCAGAAATATCTCCTTCTATTTGATTCCTTTCAAGGCGGACTCTTTCTAGGCTTCTACAGTTCACCAAACTTGATGGAACAGGTCCATTGAGATTGTTGTCAAATGCAATTAATCTCTTGAGCATACCTCCAGCACACAATTCAGGTGGTAAGGGGCCAGAGAGATTGTTATCATAAAATTGTAGATATCTGAGATCCATTAAGGTGCCGATTTCTCGTGGAACATGACCGGAGAACCAATTACCATCGAGGTATAAGGCAGTGAGCTTGGTCAAATTTCCAAAGGTATTGGAGATGGAACCTGTGAGTTTGTTTGTGCCAAGATCCAATAATTCTAGATTCACTAGGTAACTTAGTTCTTGTGGGATGCTCCCGGAAAGTTGGTTATCCCATAGGTACAAGATAGTGAGTTGAGTACAATTCCATAGATTTTTTGGAATGGGGCCTGTGAGGTGGTTGTTGGAAAAATCTAACTTGGCAAGCTTCTTTAGATAGCTTAGTTCACTAGGGATGGGACCGGATAGGTGGTTCTTTGACAAATTCAGCCCCACTAGGCTCTCTAGGTGTTTAATTTGCCTTGGTATTTCACCAAAGATTTTATTTCCTGCAAGCATTAGGTGTCGCAGGTTTGGCAAAGATGATGCTAAAGTGGGTGGAAAGGGGCCCCTTATCTGATTGTACGGGAGTCGGATACTCGTGAGAGTACGCAATGCCGTGAAGTTGAGGGACTCCAGCCCCGCTCTCAGCCGCAACCCCCGCAGAGATATCTCGGTGATCATGACCTCCTGGTGCCCCGCTTGGTTCTTGCCGCACTTGATGCCATACCAGGTGCATGGCCATGTGGTGTTGCTTCCCCAGGACTGCAGCTGGGCTGGGGGGCTACGTATGGTGGCTTTCCAGGCAAGGAGGGCTCCAGCCTGTTCTTCCAGGAGAGATGGGGGTGCTGCTGCGATGGCATGGGAAAACGAGGCTAGTAGGAGAACAAGCGAGACAAGCTTTAGTTGAGGGGAGGTCTCCATGGCTAGTCGCATGGCAGCTGGAGTAGGTTATTTGTTTTGTGCCGGTGGAGCTCAATGGAAAGTCTCTTCTTATAGAGGTTCATCTATATTGGCATACCTCTCACCATGGGGCCCGGAGGTGATGCGAGAGACAGCTCCGCGTACGACTAGAGGGACTAGCATTCCCATGGAGTCGGACGAGGAGGAAGACGATGACGAGATTCCATCCGTGCGTCGATCGTCGTATGCTGCGTGCAATGGTAATCATACGGGACTGGTTGCGTCCACAGTTTGATTTCCAAAATAATATCTGGCAAAACCCGATCGAAACAGAACGAAACAAACTGTGTCTACTTAAAATAGATTTATCTATTTTGAGCTGGGGAAGTAGATTTTTGGACTGGTAAACCCCGATCGAGGCAGACAAGTCGTGCTGAAAAGTCACCCGGGCAGATAGGCCTCTCTCCGTTTGATTTTACACTGCTGTGCTGTGCTGAAAAGTCACCCGGGCAGATAGGCCTGTCACTGTTTGATTTTACACTGCCGTGCCGTACGTGCTGAAAAGTCACCGGGGCAGATAGACTTCTCTCGGTTTGATTTTACACTGCTGTGCCGGACTAGTGAGTGATATATGGTTGATACACGTGGGAATTCTATTACTCTGAACTCTGAACCACTAATGTAACGAAAACAAACTGTATCCACGTACAATATATAGACTAGACATTGATTTTCCGTTCATCACCGAAAAATATATATGTTTTTATGACGCTTGCTACTTTTCCAAATTTCAATTTTTAAGAGGATGACTGATAATCCATGATGCTAATTCCTTGTAATCTCACTGTAAATTCTTTCGGGAAATTGTATATGTTTTAAGAAAACCCAGAATTACATGCCTACTATTTGGAGAACTTTTATAGAATCCGCATACAAAAAAAAGAAGAATTTAGGATATGCATAATCCATACTGCTCCTAAAAAACTATGATGTAAACCATATAGAGCGATGAGCAAATGTCACAATACTTAATTCGTACATAATTTTGATCTAAACCACTATAGCATTCACACCCGGGTGATGGTTGTTCCCTATAGTTGGCGGCGTTGATTATACTCTCACCGAATTGGAACCGTAACAGATAGATGCATTGGTTGATTCGAGTGTGGGTACAGCACAGGAGCATCAAATAGGCTGCGTCATGCCTTGCTGGGCTGATGGAAGCAAGCAAGAGGAAATTAAGAGGTGGCCCAAAGTATTCACACTAGAACTAGATCGTAGTAGATAGGTTGGCATCCGTAGCTGCCGGCGGGAGTCGAAAGCGAGTGGACCTGGCCGGATGTCAAATCAAACCACTCAAGCAAGCGAGCGAGCGTGAGATCCCTCTCGCGCTCGCAAGCTGACTTGTTGGCGGAACGAATCTTGTGACTTGTGGGCATACACGCAAGCACCTGGCGGGCAGGCGGGTTGGTGGAAGCTGACCTGAGCCTGCGACGCTTGCTTCCAGCTCTAGCGACGGAGGAGAGGCGGCCATGCCGGCCGTGGAGTGGAACACAGCAGCCCCAAGGCGACACGCCTTCGCCCTTGCCCGCCGTCCGGCGTCTCCGCGCCGTCACCGTCCCCGCTGTCGTCGAGAGCAGAGGAGGAAGGAATGTTGGGTTGGGCCACTCCGCCGGGGCCATGACTACATTTTTCGGGGCCCTATCATTATTGCACACAAAATAAAATGTCTTCCATTCAATAAACTATAATCTCTACCAAATAAGTAGCAAATTTTAATACTTTGGGAATAGGCAAAATATTCATGTGCCCATGTGAAGTATGGTTCCACTATTGACAGGAAAATTGTTGTTCTTTGTTATTTTTTTCACTTTTTTTCTGAAATTGCCATTTGACAAGTTTAAAATATTGCCATGTGAACATTTCCCATGTGTTTTGCCATCATCTAATTACTAAAATTTCCATGGTATATTTAATTTATTTGCCATAGTGATAAAATTGTCATCACCTAATTACCATGGTCTAATTACTAAAATTAAGGTGAAAATGTGCACTAAAAATATCATTGAATTTTTTTTGGAAAATAAAGAAACATGTTTATAAGATTTAGATGGCAAAAAATATGAGATTATTTGGCAAGGTCTACAGAAATAAAAAATGACAAAGTCATATACAATAATTTTTCCCTGATGCAAAAAGACAGGATTGCCATGGTAAAAATGCAATAAATTGGCCATGATCCAGTAAACTAATTTTGGCATGATGCATAAACTAAATTTGCTATAGTCCAGAAAAAAAACATTTTTGCCACGATCCATAAACTAACTTTGCCATGCTTAAGTGAGAACAAGTTGTGTGCAAGAATTACCATGACACTAAGTTTTCATGATGTTAATTACAAAGAACATGAAAATTCTGTATAAAATTACGATGATGCTTATGCAGATGTGTGCCATTATGCTCTTATAAATTACACATCATGGCTAATTTAAGGGTTTTGTCAAAAAAACTGGAAAAAGATGGTAAATTTAGGAAGTTGCCATGGAAAAGAAATAGGAATCTTGTTTTCTACAAAAATGGCATGGTACATAGACAAAATAAGAATTACCATGTTTGTATGAGAAATTCGCCATGCATGTAAAAAAAGATCAAATTATGAACAAAGAATTGCCATGGCAGATTCATAATGAAGAAATATCATGCTATTTTAATTAAAAAAATCCACGTTTAATTCAGAAATTTGGCATGCATGTAAAAAAATAACAAATTATGAACAAAGAATTGCCATGGCAGATTCATATAAAATTTGCCATGCTATTTTAATTAAAAGTTCCATGTTCAATTGAGAAATTTGTCGTGTGTGTAAGAAAAGAACAAGTTATGAACAACGAATTACCATGACAGATTCATAATAAATTTTCCATGGTATTTTAATTCAAATTTCCATGTTTGTATGAGAAATTTGTCGTGCATGTAAGAAAATAACAAATTATGAACAACGAATTGCCATGGCAGATTCATATAAAATTTGCCATGCTATTTTAATTAAAAATTCCATGTTCAATTGAGAAATTTGTCGTGTGTGTAAGAAAAGAACAAGTTATGAACAACGAATTACCATGACAGATTCATAATAAATTTTCCATGGTATTTTAATTCAAATTTCCATGTTTGTATGAGAAATTTGTCGTGCATGTAAGAAAATAACAAATTATGAACAACGAATTGCCATGGCAGATTCATATAAAATTTGCCATGCTATTTTAATTAAAAATTCCATGTTCAATTGAGAAATTTGTCGTGTGTGTAAGAAAAGAACAAGTTATGAACAACGAATTACCATGACAGATTCATAATAAATTTGCCATGGTATTTTAATTCAAATTTCCATGTTTGTATGAGAAATTTGTCGTGTGTGTAAGAAAAGAACAAATTATGAACAACGAATTGCCATGGAAGATTCATATGAAAATTTGCAATGGTATTTTAATTAAAGTTTCCATGTTTACATGAGATTTTTTGCCGTTGTGTAAAAAAGAACAATTTATGAACGGAGCTGTCGGAGTAATTGGCCACGGGTAGGCTAACCCGGGGTCCATAACCTTTCAAGACGTCGGGGCTGACTACGCCCCTCAAGACGACTGACGGAGAGCCGACTTCAGGAGAGCGGCTGGAGGAACTGCCGGCTGCCCATATGCATGCGAGTCCTAGAGATGAGATCAAGACCGGCCGACTCCGACTGGCGGCTTCCGGAGAAGCCGGCCATGAGGAGTCGGCCCGCGACACCAGCAAAGCCCATGCCCTCATCAGGGGGGATGGGACAGGGAGTGGCGATAGTTAAACCCACTCCCTTCCCTTTTCTAGGAGATGGCTAGGGCACAGTGCGTTGTACCAGCGGAGGTCTCCGCCTGGCGCAGCACTGTTGCCATACCATCCCTGACGTCAGCAATAGTGGGCGGAGTCCTGTACCCACGACGGCCTGACGATACGGTCCACGGATGGCGGGCCCTACCAGTCAGCGAGAGTCCAGAAGACGGCAAGGGCGCCACCAGTCGGACCCGTAGGGAGCCGGCCTACGGGAGTCGGCCTGCCCGTCCCATGGGTCCTACGCGCCATAAACCAGATGAGACGGGGAGTGGCTATAGTAATCTCCCGCCAGACACGATAGTAGATAGGTTGACATCCGTAGCAAGGAGTCGAAAGCGAGATGTCAAACCACTCAAGCAAGCGAGCGAGCGTGAGATCCCTCTCGCGCTCGCAAAGTAAGTTGTTGGCTGGTCATTGTCTACACTACTCCAACTAGGCAGGTCACAGCGGAACGAATCTTGTGGGCGTGTATCATACACGCAAGCACTTGGCGGGCAGGCACTTGTTAGTTGGTGGAAGCTGACCTGAGCCTGCGACGCTTGCTTCCAGCTCCAGCGACGGAGGACAGGCCGTGGAACACCACAGCCCCAAGGCGACGCGCCGTCGGGCGTCTCCGCGCCGCCGCCGTCCCCGTTGTCGTCGGGAGCAAAGCAGAGAGCACCAGAGGAGGAAGGAATGTTGGGTTGGGCCACTCCGCCGGGGCCATGGCCCTATCGTTATTGCACACAAAATAAAATGTCTTCCATGCAATAAACTATGATCTCTACCAAATAAGTAGCAAAATGTGATACTTTGGGAATAAGCAAAATATTCATGTGCTGATGTCAACTATGGTTCCACTATTGACAGGACAATTCTTCTTCTTTGTTATTTTTCACTTTTTCTGAAATTGCCATTTGACAGGTATAAAATATCGCCATGTGAACATTTCCCATGTATTTTGCCATCGTCTCATTACTAAAATTTCCATGGTATAATTAATTTATTTGCCATCGTGATAAAATTGGCATCACCTATCGCCATGGTCTAATTACTAAAATTAAGGTGGAAAATGTGCACTAAAAATATCATGGGATTTTTTTGGGAAAAGAAAGAAACATGTTTGTAAGATTTAGATGGCAGAAAATATGAGATTACTTGGCAAGGTCTACATAAATAAAAAATTACAAAGTCATATCCAATAAATTTGCCGTGATGCAAAAAATTAGAATTGCCATGGTAAAAAATGCAATAAATTTGCCATGATCCACTAAACTAAATTTGCAATAGTCAAGAAAAAACAAATTTGTCATGCTCCATAAACTAAATTTCCCATGCTTAAGTGGGAACAAGTTGTGTGCCAGAATTACCAAGACACTAATTTGTCATGATGTTATTTACAAAGAACACGTCAATTGTGTATAAAAATTACCATGATGCTTACATAGATGCGTGCCATTATGCTCCCATAAATTACATATCATGGCAAATTTATGGGTTTTGTCATCTTTTTTTTTGAAAAAGATGGCAAATTTAGGAAGTTGCCATGGCAAAAAATTAGGATGTTGTTTTCTAAAAAATGGCATGGTACATACACAAAAAAAGAACTACCATGTTTGTATGAGAAATTTGCCATAAAAAATCAAATTATTCACAAAGAATTGCCATGGCATATTCATAATAAAAAATGGCCATGGTATTTCAATTAAAAATTCCATGTTTCATTGAGGAATTTTCCGTGCGTGTAAAAAAGAAGAAATTATGAACAAAGAATTGTGATGGCATATTCATAATAAAATGTGTCAGCGTATTTTAATTAAATTTTCCATGTTTGTATGACAAGTTTGTCGTGTGTGTAAGAAAAGAACAAATTATGAACAACGAATTGCCATGGCAGATTCATAATAATATTTGCAATGGTATTTTAATTAAAATTCCCATATTTGTATGAGAAATTTGCCGTGTGTGTACAAAAGAACAATTTATGAATAGAGCATTTGCCATGGCAAGAATTTAATTTTGCCATGGTAAGGATTGTAAATTTGCCGTGGCAAAAAGAAAAGGTACATTTTGCCATGGCAAAAAAAGTGAAGAATTTCCATGTCGGTACAGATAAAATTGCCATGTCAACAAAGATAAATTTGCCGTGGTAACTAATGTAAATTTGCCATGAAAAAATGAAAAGGTACATTTTTCCATGGCAAAAAGGTAAAGAATTTGACATGGTGGTGTAGTTAAATTTCCATGGTTATATGACAAAAAGGTTGAAAGTTCATAATTTGCCAACGCAACTTTCTAAAACCATTCACAATTAGCCGGTACAAATTATACGCGAAAAACATGTTTTTTCGCTTTCGTGAGAGACACAAATTTGCTTCTCATGGATGCACATAGTTGCTTCCGTGAGAGGCATAGTTGTGCCTCTCGGAAAAGGAAAAACACACTATTATTTTTTGCCTTATGTGAGAGACACGGATTTGCTTCCACGAGAGATACAGTTGTGCCTCTCGGAAAGAAAAAAAAAGGTGAATTTTTTGCCTCCACAGTTGTGCCTCTTGGAAAGGGGAAAGCACTTTTTTTCTACGGGAGGCACAAATTTGCTTCTTGTAGAGGCACATATTTACTTCCATGAGAGGCATAGTTGTGCCTCTCGAAAAGGGAAAACCACATTATTATTATTATTTGCTTATTTGAGAGACGCAGATTTGCTTCCGTTAGAGATGCAGTTGTGCCTCTTAATTTTTTTCCTCCACAGCTGTGCCTCTTGGAAAGGGGAAAACAATTTTTTTTTTCTGCGAGAGGCACAAATTTGCTTCTCATGAAGGCATAGGTTTGCTTTTGAGGGAGGCATATCTGCCTCTCAAAATAAAATTAAACATGTTTTTTTTGCTTTTGTGAGGGGCATAGATTTGCTTCAAGTGGAGGAACAAGTTTGCTTCCACAAGAGACACGGAAAGGGAAAAAATGTAGTTTTTTTGCTTCCATGACATGCACAAATTTGCTTCTCGTGGAGGCACATATTTGCTTTTGCGAGAGGCACAATTGTGCCTTCGAAAAGGCAAAAAGGTGGGGGAAAACCATGCTTCTGGATTGTTTTTTATTTCTAGTCTTTTCATGAAAAAAGCTCATCGAAACCTATTAGCATGCAATCTAGTTTCAAAAATCTCAACACGCGAAATCCAACAATAAAAGCGGTTCTGGATTTGAACGACGGTGTAAGAGATAAAATATTTTGAATAAACGAATGCATGAAAGAAAACCTAGTGCGTCATTTGTCACAATCTAAAAAGATAAAAGTGACCTTTGTAAGGGATACCCTTAATCAATGATTTCACAGTCGTATATATCGCTCATTGCAAGCCATATTCTGTTGATCGCCTACACGAGTGCTTGATCCTTTCTTAGAAAGCTTAAACCAATAGTTTTGGAATTCTTCTGGGTGGTTTTTTTGTTCTTTTCTTTCATGTTGTCTTAATCGATTTTTTGGTTTCCTTGATTGGTTTTTAATCTCTGGTTTTCTTTCGTTCTTCTTCTTATTATTTTGCTTGCTTTTATTTTTATTTAATAAATTCATTATACATTTTACAAATGTACAGACCTTTTAAATTCATGGTTATTGTTAAAGTTTGTCCACATTTTTTAAATTCATAGACATTTTTCGAGTTCCCAAACATTTTTTAGTCCACAAAAATTTTCTGAATACATGAACATTTGTTGCATTCGAGATTTTTTTGAATTTGTGGGCAGTTTTTAAATTCGTTACAATCATATTTTTAATTGTGCACATTTTTGTGAATACGCCACAAATATATATATTGAATTTGTCGATATCTGTTGAATTAGCTGCAAACATATTTGGAATTTTCTAATACTTTTCAAATTTCCCGCAAATATATTTTGCATTCGAGATTTTTTTTAATTAGCCACAAACAAATTTTGAATTCGTGATCATTTTCTCAATTTGGCACAAATATATTTTGAATTTGCAGCAAACATTTTTTGATTTACAATTGCTTTGAAATTGCAAACATTTTTGAATCACAGAATTGTTTTAGGGTTCATAAACATTTCTTGAATTCACAGACATTTTCTGAATTCAGGAACGTTTTTTGAGTTGGCCCCAATCATATTTCAAATATGTGAACATTTTTGTATTTGGGGATCATTTTTTGAATTAAGGAACATATTTTGAATCCAAGGACAGTTTTTGATTACATCAAGGTTTTTTCAATTAACACACATTTTTTTATTTCGCTCATATTTTTTAATTCACCACAAATCAAAATTGGATCACCACTATTTTTGGAACTCATGAAGATTTTTGTTGAATATGCATTCAATTCCAAATTCATGAACTTCTAACACGCAGGCTCCTACATGAGTGTCAAGCAGAACACATATGCAGCAGTTTACACGCTTTGTTCGCTCCCTCCAATTCGTCCGCTCGGTTAACAGTTGACCGGTCAACCATTAACTTATTTTGAAAACCATTATTTTTAAAAAAGTTTACGAATTTGAATAAAATGTTTGTGGATTTGAATATTTTCATATATTTTAAAAAGTTCATGGAATTTAAAAATGTTTGCTAATTTGAAAAAAAGAATGAATTTCAATGATATTCTAGAATTTAATAAATGTTCATGAAATTGATAATTTGTTCACGATTTTCTTAAATGTTCATGAATTTAGGTTTTCCCTCACAAACTTGAAAAATGTTCATGGATCTGATTTTTTTACAAGACTGTAAAAATTTCATGAATTTAAAAACTATTCTTGATTTCAAGTAGATAAGCAGTTTGTTTTAAAAAAGGCTAGATACAAGTTTTTTCTTCTCTTTTGAAAATTAAGTACACCCTCTGTTTCAAAATGTAGAAATGTCTTGTACATTTGAAAACAGAGGTAGTAGTAGATACGAAACTACACATTTCTTACCACTAGCGCGTGGCAAACAAATGCGCTGCACCTAAGTTTATGGCAGTAGCGCGTCTCCGGGAAGAAGCGCCATGACTATAATTCCCCTACTGTTCTCGCGAGGCTACCAATTGTAGTAGCGAGCTTAAGCAAAGCGTGCTGCTGCTAAGATTGTTGTAGCAGCGTGTTTTACGCACAAAGCGCTACTGCTAATGAAAGGAAAATAAAATGAAAGACATATAGAAAAGTAAATGAAAATGAAAGAAATAGAAAAAGAGGAAGGAAAAAAAGAAAATGTGAAGGACAATAAATAAAAAAGAAAAATAAAGGAGAAAGGCGTAGGTAGCAGCAACGTGCTTTCAGGATATGCGCTATAGCTAGCTTATCAGTAGCGCGTTTTGTCAGCCAGCGCTATAGTTAAGTTAGCTATAGCTAATGTAGCAGTAGCGCTTTTCTTGGCCCACACTACTGCTATTTTTGACTTAATTAATCGTGCGGTTCTTCTTCCCCACCGCCACTTTCCCCAAATCCAATTCGTCTGCTGTCGCCGTCGTCGTTGCCCTGCATTGCCGTCGACCGCTGCGTGCTCTCCCGTCGCCCTCGACGCCGCCCCCAACCCCGACCTCGACGCCGCCCTACATCGCCGCCCTCCGCCTCGCACCCGAGCCTCGACCCCAACCTTGACACCGCCTGCCCCTCCCTCGGCCGCTCCCTAACTCCGCCAGTGCCCGTGGTGAGCACGCCTACACCTCCTCCTCCTCCTCCCCAACATCTGCCTAGCTAGGGTTCCTCAAATTTAGAGTTCATCAAATTAGTTAGGGTTCATCAAATTAGATGCTAATTAGGGCAGTAGTTGTAGATGCTTAATTGTAAACTAGATGTTAATTAGGGCAGTAGTTGTAGATGCTTAATTAGTTTTTAGGACAAATTCCTAGGGTTCATCAATGGGTGCTTAAGTAGTTGTAGATGCTTAAGTACCTAGGTACGGTTCATCTAATTAGTTAGTATTTGTAGATGCTTAAGAACTTGGGCAGTAGGGTTTAACTAGATGTTAATTAGGGCAGTAGTGTTTAGTTTAGAGAAAAAGATTCAATATAGTTTTTTTTTACTATTTTTAGTAAGTGTTTAGTAGAATTAGTAAGAAAATTAATAGAACTAGTTGAACTAGTTTATTTTTATTAAGAACTGGTTGAATTAATAGAACTAGTTTATTTTTAGTAAGAAAATTAATAGAACTAGTTTATTTTTAGTAAGAACTAGTTTATTTTTATTTGTAGTAAGTGTTTAGTTGAATTAATAGAACTACTTTATTTTTAGTAAGAAAATTTAGGTATATGAGATTCGATGATCTAATTAAATTTTTACTATAGAACTAGTTTATTTTTAGTAAGAAAATTAATAGAACTAGTTTATTTTTAGGTGTATTTAACAGTATTCTATGTTGATTCATTTTGAAGTGGACATGTCATATTTTGAACATGTCACATTTGTTGTTTTTTTAGTTAAAGCAATTATTCCCGTATCGAGGTCGACGATGCCTATCCCGCATCCTCGTCGTCGACTCGGCGGAGGACACCTGCTTGATCAGAGGGGCCATGTCCGGGACTGGGCTTCGCCGGGCTGGTACTGGGAGGGGCTACCTACCGGGGGCGTAGCTTGGTGAGGAGCTAGCCCGTCGTTGACCCGAACCTTCTTTGGTGGCGGTCGCGTGGGCCAGTGACGGTGCGGAGGCTTTCGTCCCCCGCGGAGGTGGTACATCACCGTGTCAGCGAGGAGGACGAGCACGTCCGTCGCTACATGGTTGCGTTGGAGGGCGGGTCGTTCTCCAATACCTGGCAAGTTCTTCAAGATCTCACTGGAGCTATGATCCTGTGATGGTTCCTTCTCTTTGGGTGTCCGCCGCCCGCGCCGATACCCGGCGTTCGCTAGGGTTTTAGTTGTATTAGTGATGTTATATGTATGATACTATTCGAGATGTATTAGTGATAATATTGAACGATGTACGGACACAAGAGATGATTTAGTTTTGCTTATTGAATGCATGCTATTTGAATACTTATTTATTTTACGATTTGGTTTTGCTTATTGAATGATCAAATTGGAGAAGTACTCCTATTTTGAATGCTCAAATTGGACCCGCACTATGCAAGGAGGATGCATTTGATTAGTTGATAGCTTATAGGGTTTTTGTTTTTGCAGAAATCAAGGAGCCCCTCCATCATCCCCGCCATCGTCCCCGTCACTGACCCCCTCCGACCTCGAGGTGAGACCAGCCAAATCTCCATGTCAATATGGTCCTATAAGATATTTTGAAATGTTTTTTTTTCATATTTTCAACCATTGAAATGCAATGACCATCAAGTTTGAATGCTCATATGATGTAGATAAAAACATGTATATCTTGTGTTACTCAAATAGGATATGTGCTTGCCCAAGTGGCCGGTCATGTTTGCAGGTTACACCTCCGAGTGGCCTATGTTTTGCCGGAGTGTTGATTAATTTCTGTTTCGGCAAATTTCAGGCGCTCGACATGTCCTTTTTTAGCAACAGTCATGCCGGATTTTCCCGTGAATTTTGGCATGACTTGTGCTAGAATATGTAGGAAATATCATGTGACTTGGATTTTCTAGAAAGATAATTAAATGACATTTAGGGTTGACTTTAAGTCTGTCGAGGATCCACCATATATGAGAGGACAAAGAATCCCGATTGTTGTCGTGGGGGTGGTTTCTCCTTCTTCTCCTTGTGCTAGACCATTGTTATGCACTAGGGAAGGAGGAGTAACGACCATCACCGACGGCTGCAAATGTTAGAGGGGAATCAGTGAGGGAGAGTCTCAACCATATATGAGAGGACGAAGAATCCCGACAGTTGTCGTGGGGGTCGCTACTCCTTCGTTCTCGTGTGCTAGACATTTTGGTGTAATGCACTCGGGGACGAAGGGAGGAGCTGAAGGAAATATGCCCTAGAGGCAATAATAAAGTTATTATTTATTTCCTTATATCATGATAAATGTTTATTATTCATGCTAGAATTGTATTAACCGGAAACATAATACATGTGTGAATACATAGACAAACAGAGTGTCACTAGTATGCCTCTACTTGACTAGCTCGTTAATCAAAGATGGTTATGTTTCCTAACCATGGACAAAGAGTTGTTATTTGATTAACGAGGTCACATCATTAGTTGAATGATCTGATTGACATGACCCGTTCCATTAGCTTAGCACCCGATCGTTTAGTATGTTGCTATTGCTTTCTTCATGACTTATACATGTTCCTATGACTATGAGATTATGCAACTCCCGTTTACCGGAGGAACACTTTGGGTACTACCAAACGTCACAACGTAACTGGGTGATTATAAAGGAGTACTACAGGTGTCTCCAAAGGTAGATGTTGGGTTGGCGTATTTCGAGAATAGGATTTGTCACTCCGATTGTCGGAGAGGTATCTCTGGGCCCTCTCGGTAATGCTCATCACATAAGCCTTGCAAGCACTGCAACTAATATGTTAGTTGTGAGATGATGTATTACGGAACGAGTAAAGAGACTTGCCAGTAACGAGATTGAACTAGGTATTGGATACCGACGATCGAATCTCGGGCAAGTAACATACCGATGACAAAAGGAACAACGTATGTTGTTATGCGGTCTGACCGATAAAGATCTTCGTAGAATATGTAGGAGCCAATATGGGCATCCAGGTCCCGCTATTGGTTATTGACCAGAGACGTGTCTCGGTCATGTCTACATTGTTCTCGAACCGTAGGGTCCGCACACTTAACGTTACGATGACAGTTATTATGAGTTTATGCATTTTGATGTACCGAAGGTTGTTCGGAGTCCCGGATGTGATCACGGACATGACGAGGAGTCTCGAAATGGTCGAGACATAAAGATTGATATATTGGAAGCCTATGTTTGGACATCGGAAGTTTTCCGGGTGAAATCGGGATTTTACCGGATTACCGGGAGGGTTACCGGAACCCCCCGGGAGCCAAATGGGCCTACATGGGCTTTAGTGGAAAGGTGAGAGGGCAGCCCACAAGGGCTGTGCGCCTCCCCCTCCCCCTAGTCCTATTAGGACTAGGAGAAGGGGCCGGCCACCCTCTCTCTCTCTCCCCCTTTGGGGAATCCTATTAGGAATAGGATTGGGGGAGGAGTCCTACTCCCGGTAGGAGTAGGACTCCTCCCGCGCCTCCTAGCTTGGCCGGCCAGCCCTCCCCCTCTCATCCTTTATATACGGGGGCAGGGGACACCCCATGACACACAAGTTGATCCTTGAGATCGTTCCTTAGCCGTGTGCGGTGCCCCCTGCCACCAAATTCCACCTCGATCATACCGTTGTAGTGCTTAGGCGAAGCCCTGCGTCGGTAGTACATCAAGATCGTCACCACGCCGTCGTGCTGACGGAACTCCTCCCCGAAGCTTTGCTGGATCGGAGCCCGGGGATCGTCATCGAGCTGTACGTGTGCTAAGAACTCGGAGGTGCCAGAGTAACGGTGCTTGGATCGGTCGGATCGGGAAGAAGACGTACGACTACTTCCTCTATGTTGTGTGATCGCTTCCGCAGTCGGTCTGCGTTGGTACGTAGACAACACTCTCCCCCTCGTTGCTGTGCATCACCATGATCTTGCGTGTGCGTAGGAAAATTTTTAAATTACTACGTTCCCCAACAGTGGCATCCGAGCCTAGGTTTTATGGTTTGATGTTATTTGCACGAGTAGAACACAAGTGAGTTGTGGGCGATACAAGTCATACTGCCTACCAGCATGTCATACTTTGGTTCGGCGGTATTGTTGGACGAGACGACCCGGACCAACCTTACGCGTACGCTTACGCGAGACCGGTTCCCTCGACGTGCTTTGCACATAGATGGCTTGCGGGCGACTGTCTCTCCAACTTTAGTTGAACCGAGTGTGGCTACGCCCGGTCCTTGAGAAGGTTAAAACGAAGTCTATTTGACGAACTATCGTTGTGGTTTTGATGCGTAGGTGAGATGAGTTCTTACTTAAGCCCGTAGCAGCCACGTAAAACTTGCAACAACAAAGTAGAGGACGTCTAACTTGTTTTTGCAGGGCATGTTGTGATGTGATATGGTCAAGGCATGATGCTGATTTTATTGTATGAGATGATCATGTTTTGTAACCAAGTTATCGGCAACTGGCAGGAGCCATATGGTTGTCGCTTTATTGTATGCAATGCAATCGCGATGTAATGCTTTACTTTATTACTAAGCGGTAGTGATAGTCGTGGAAGCATAAGATTGGCGAGACGACAACGATGCTACGATGGAGATCAAGGTGTCGCGCCGGTGACGATGGTGATCATGACGGTGCTTCGGAGATGGAGATCACAAGCACAAGATGATGATGGCCATATCATATCACTTATATTGATTGCATGTGATGTTTATCTTTTATGCATCTTATCTTGCTTTGATTGACGGTAGCATTATAAGATGATCTCTCACTAAATTATCAAGAAGTGTTCTCCCTAAGTATGCACCGTTGCCAAAGTTCGTCGTGCCCAGACACCACGTGATGATCGGGTGTGATAAGCTCTACGTCCAAATACAACGGGTGCAAAACAGTTGCACACGCAGAATACTCAGGTTATACTTGACGAGCCAAGCATATACAGATATGGCCTCGGAACACGGAGACCGAAAGGTCGAGCGTGAATCATATAGTAGATATGATCAACATAACGATGTTCACCATTGAAAACTACTCCATCTCACGTGATGATCGGTTATGGTTTAGTTGATTTGGATCACGTGATCACTTAGAGGATTAGAGGGATGTCTATCTAAGTGGGAGTTCTTAAGTAATATGATTAAATTGAACTTAAATTTATCATGAACTTAGTCCTGGTAGTATTTTGCAAATTATGTTGTAGATCAATAGCTCGCGTTGTTGCTTCCCTATGTTTATTTTGATATGTTCCTAGAGAAAATTGTGTTGAAAGATGTTAGTAGCAAAGATGTGGATTGGATCCGTGATCAGAGGTTTATCCTCATTGTTGCACAGAAGAATTGTGTCCTTGATGCACCGCTAGGTGAAAGACCTATTGCAGGAGCAGATGCAGACGTTATGAAAGTTTGGCTAGCTCAATATGATGACTACTTGATAGTTTAGTGCACCATGCTTAATGGCTTAGAATCGGGACTTCAAAGACGTTTTGAACGTCATGGACCATATGAGATGTTCCAGGAGTTGAAGTTAATATTTCAAGCAAATACCCGAGTTGAGAGATATGAAGTCTCCAACAAGTTCTATAGCTAAAAGATGGAGGAGAATCGCTCAACTAGTGAGCATGTGCTCAGATTGTCTGGGTACTACAATCGCTTGAATCAAGTGGGAGTTAATCTTCCAGATAAGATAGTGATTGACAGAATTCTCTAGTCACCATCACCAAGTTAGTAGAACTTCGTGATGAACTATGATATGCAAGGGATAACGGAAACGATTCCCAAGCTCTTCGTGGTGCTGAAATCGACGAAGGTAGAAATCAAGAAAAACATCAAGTGTTGATGGTTGACAAGACCACTAGTTTGAAGAAAAGGGCAAAAGGGAAGAAGGGGAACTTCAAGAAGAACGGCAAGCAAGTTTCTGCTCAAGTAAAGAAGCCCAAGTCTGGTCCTAAGCCTGAGACTAAGTGCTTCTACTGCAAAGGGACTGGTCACTGGAAGCGGAACTGCCTCAAGTATTTGGCGGATAAGAAGGATGGCAAAGTGAACAAAAGTATATTTGATATACATGTTATTGATGTGTGATTTACTAGTGTTTATAGCAAACCCTCAGTATTTGATACTAGTTCAGTTGCTAAGATTAGTAACTCGAAACGGGAGTTGCAGAATAAACAGAGACTAGTTAAGGGTGAAGTGACGATGTGTGTTGGAAGTAGTTCCAAGATTGATATGATCATCATCGCACACTCCCCTATACTTTCGGGATTAGTGTTGAACTTAAATAAGTGTTATTTGGTTTTTGCGTTGAGCATGAATATGATTTGATCATGTTTATTGCAATACGGTTATTCATTAAAGTCAGAGAATAATTGTTGTTCTGTTTACATGAATAAAACCTTCGATGGTCATACACCCAATGAAACAAGTTCATTGGATCTCGATCGTAGTGATACACATATTCATAATATTGAAACCAAAAGATGCAAAGTTAATAATGATAGTGCAACTTATTTGTGGCACTGCCGTTTAGGTCATATTGGTATAAAGCGCATGAAGAAACTCCCTGCTGATGGGCTTTCGGAATCACTTGACTATGAATCACTTGATGCTTGCGAACCATGCCTTTTGGGCAAGATGACTAAAACGCCGTTCTCCGGAACAATGGAGCAAGCAATAGATTTGTTGGAAATCATACATACTGATGTATGTGGTCCGATGAATATTTAAGGCTTGCAGCGGGTATCATTATTTTCTGACCTTCACAGATGATTTGAGCAGATATGGGTATATCTACTTAATGAAATAGAAGTCTGATACATTTGAAAAGTTCATATAATTTCAGAGTGAAGTGAAAATCATCGTAACAAGAAAATAAACTTTCTGCGATCTGATCGTGGAAAAGAGTATTTGAGTTACGAGTTTGGTCTTCAGTTAAAACAATGTGAAATAGTTTCACTACTCACGCCACCTGGAACACCACAGCATAATGGTGTGTCCGAACGTCATAACCGTACTTTATTGGATATAGTGCAATCTATGATGTTTCTTACCGATTTACCACTATCGTTTTTGGGGTCATGCATTAGAGACAGCTGCATTCACGTAAAAAAAGGGGCACCATCTATATCCGTCGAGACGACGCCTTATGAACTATGGTTTGGCAAGAAACCAAAGTTGTCGTTTCTTAAAGTTTGGGGTTGCGATGCTTATATGAAAAAGTTTCATCCTGATAAGCTCAAACTCAAATCGGAGAAGTGCGTCTTCATAGGATATCCAAAGGAAACTATTGGATACACCTTCTATCACAGATCCGAAGGCAAGACTTTTGTTGCTAAAATTCGGAAACTTTCTAGAGAAGGAGTTTCTCTTGAAAGAAGTAAGTGGGAGGAAAGTAGAAAACTTGATAAGGTAATTGTACCTTCTACCTTATTGGAAAGTAGTTCATCACAAAAATCTGTTCTTGTGACTACTACACCAATTAGTGAGGAAGCTAATGATGATGATCATGCAACTTCAGATCAAGTTACAACCGAATCTCGTAGGTAAACCAGAGTGAGATCCGCACCAGAGTGGTACGGTAATCCTGTTCTGGAGGTCATGTTACTTGACCATGACGAACCTACGAACTATGAGGAAGCGATGATGAGCCCGGATTCCGCGAAATGGTTTGAGGCCATGAAATCTGAGATATGATCCATGTATGAGAACAAAGTTTGGACTTTGGTTGACTTGCCCGATGATCGGCAAGCAATTGAGAATAAATGGATCTTCAAGAGGAAGACGGACGATGATAGTAGTGTTACTATCTACAAAGCTAGAATTGTCGCAAAAGGTTTTCGACAAGTTCAAAGGTGTTGACTACGATGAGAGCTTCTCACTCGTATCTATGCTTGAGTCTGTCCGAATCATGTTAGTTATTGCCGCATTTTATGAAATCTGGCAAACGGATAAACAAAACTGCATTCCTTAATGGATTTATTAAAGAAGAGTTGTATATGATGCAACCAGAAGGTTTTGTCAATCCGAAAGGTGTTAACTAAATATGCAAGCTCCAGCGATCTATCTGTGGACTGGTGCAAACATCTCGGAGTTGGAATATACGCTTTGATGAGTTGATCAAAGCATATAGTTTTATACAGACTTGCGGTGAAGCCTATATTTACGAGAAAGTGAGTGGGAGCACTACAACATTTCTGATAAGTATATGTGAATGACATATTGTTGATCGGAGATAATGTAGAATTATTCTGTAAAGCATAAAAGGAGTGTTTGAAAGGAGTTTTTCAAAGAAAGACTTCGGTAAAGCTGCTTACATATTGAGCTTCAAGATCTATAGAGATAGATCAAGACGCTTGATAAGTTTTTCAATAAGTACATACCTTGACAAGATTTTGATGTAGTTCAAAATGGAACAGTCAAAGAAAAGTTTCTTGCCTGTGTTACAAGGTGTGAAGTTGAGTAAAGACTCAAAGCCCGACCACGGCAGAAGATAGAAAGAGAATGAAAGTCATTCCCTATGCCTCATTCATAGGTTCTATAAAGTATGCCATGCTGTGTACCAGATCTATTGTATACCTTGCACTGATTTGGCAAGGGAGTACAATAGTGATCTAGGAGTAGATCACTGGACAGCGGTCAGAATTATCCTTAGTGAAATAAGGATATGTTTCTCGATTATGGACGTGACAAAAAGGTTCATCGTAAAGGGTTACGTCGATGCAAGTTTTTGACACTGATCCAGATGAATCTAAAGTCTCAATCTGGATACATATTGAAAGTGGGAGCAATTAGCTAGAGTAGCTCCGTGCAGAGCATTGTAGACATAGAAAATAGCAAAATACTTGCGGATCTGAATGTGACAGACCCGTTGACTAAAATTATCTCACAAGCAAAACATGATCACACCTTAGTACTCTTTGGGTGTTAATCACATAGCGATGTGAACTAGATTACTGAATCTAGTAAACCCTTTGGGTGTTGGTCACATGGCGATGTGAACTATGGGTGTTAATCACATAATGATGTGAACTATCGATGTTAATCACATGGTGATGTGATCTAGATTATTGACTCTAGTGCAAGTGGGAGACTGAAGGAAATATGCCCTAGAGGCAATAATAAAGTTATTATTTATTTCCTTATATCATGATAAATGTTTATTATTCGTGCTAGAATTGTATTAACCGGAAACATAATACATGTGTGAATACATAGACAAACAGAGTGTCACTAGTATGCCTCTACTTGACTAGCTCGTTAATCAAAGATGGTTATGTTTCCTAACCATGGACAAAGAGTTGTTATTTGATTAACGAGGTCACATCATTAGTTGAATGATCTGATTGACATGACCCGTTCCATTAGCTTAGCACCCGATCGTTTAGTATGTTGCTATTGCTTTCTTCATGACTTATACATGTTCCTATGACTATGAGATTATGCAACTCCCGTTTACCGGAGGAACACTTTGGGTACTACCAAACGTCACAACGTAACTGGGTGATTATAAAGGAGTACTACAGGTGTCTCCAAAGGTAGATGTTGGGTTGGCGTATTTCGAGAATAGGATTTGTCACTCCGATTGTCGTAGAGGTATCTCTGGGCCCTCTCGGTAATGCTCATCACATAATCCTTGCAAGCACTGCAACTAATATGTTAGTTATGAGATGATGTATTACGGAACGAGTAAAGAGACTTGCCAGTAACGAGATTGAACTAGGTATTGGATACCGACGATCGAATCTCGGGCAAGTAACATACCGATGACAAAAGGAACAACGTATGTTGTTATGCGGTCTGACCGATAAAGATCTTCGTAGAATATGTAGGAGCCAATATGGGCATCCAGGTCCCGCTATTGGTTATTGACCAGAGACGTGTCTCGGTCATGTCTACATTGTTCTCGAACCGTAGGGTCCGCACGCTTAACGTTACGATGACAGTTATTATGAGTTTATGCATTTTGATGTACCGAAGGTTGTTCGGAGTCCCGGATGTGATCACGGACATGACGAGGAGTCTCGAAATGGTCGGGACATAAAGATTGATATATTGGAAGCCTGTGCTTGGACATCGGAAGTGTTCCGGGTGAAATCGGGATTTTACCGGATTACCGGGAGGGTTACCGGAACCCCCCGGGAGCCAAATGGGCCTACGTGGGCTTTAGTGGAAAGGTGAGAGGGCAGCCCACAACGGCTGTGCGCCTCCCCCCTCCCCCTAGTCCTATTAGGACTAGGAGAAGGGGCCGGCCACCCTCTCTCTCTCTCTCCCCCTTTGGGGAATCCTATTAGAAATAGGATTGGGGGGAGGAGTCCTACTCCCGGTAGGAGTAGGACTCCTCCTGCGCCTCCTAGCTTGGCCGGCCAGCCCTCCCCCTCTCATCCTTTATATACGGGGGCAGGGGACACCCCATGACACACAAGTTGATCCTTGAGATCGTTTCTTAGCCGTGTGCGGTGCCCCCTGCCACCAAATTCCACCTCGATCATACCGTTGTAGTGCTTAGGCGAAGCCCTGCGTCGGTAGTACATCAAGATCGTCACCACGCCGTCGTGCTGACGGAACTCCTCCCCGAAGCTTTGCTGGATCGGAGCCCGGGGATCGTCATCGAGCTGTACGTGTGCTAAGAACTCGGAGGTGCCGGAGTAACGGTGCTTGGATCGGTCGGATCGGGAAGAAGACGTACGACTACTTCCTCTACGTTGTGTGATCGCTTCCGCAGTCGGTCTGCGTTGGTACGTAGACAACACTCTCCCCCTCGTTGCTGTGCATCACCATGATCTTGCGTGTGCGTAGGAAAATTTTGAAATTACTACGTTCCCCAACAGTGGCATCCGAGCCTAGGTTTTATGGTTTGATGTTATTTGCACGAGTAGAACACAAGTGAGTTGTGGGCGATACAAGTCATACTGCCTACCAGCATGTCATACTTTGGTTCGGCGGTATTGTTGGATGAGACGACCCGGACCAACCTTACGCGTACGCTTACGCGAGACCGGTTCCCTCGACGTGCTTTGCACATAGATGGCTTGCGGGCGACTGTCTCTCCAACTTTAGTTGAACCGAGTGTGGCTACGCCCGGTCCTTGAGAAGGTTAAAACGAAGTCTATTTGACGAACTATCGTTGTGGTTTTGATGCGTAGGTGAGATGAGTTCTTACTTAAGCCCGTAGCAGCCACGTAAAACTTGCAACAACAAAGTAGAGGACGTCTAACTTGTTTTTGCAAGGCATGTTGTGATGTGATATGGTCAAGGCATGATGCTGATTTTATTGTATGAGATGATCATGTTTTGTAACCAAGTTATCGGCAACTGGCAGGAGCCATATGGTTGTCGCTTTATTGTATGCAATGCAATCGCGATGTAATGCTTTACTTTATTACTAAGCGGTAGTGATAGTCGTGGAAGCATAAGATTGGCGAGACGACAACGATGCTACGATGGAGATCAAGGTGTCGCGCCGGTGACGATGGTGATCATGACGGTGCTTCGGAGATGGAGATCACAAGCACAAGATGATGATGGCCATATCATATCACTTATATTGATTGCATGTGATGTTTATCTTTTATGCATCTTATCTTGCTTTGATTGACGGTAGCATTATAAGATGATCTCTCACTAAATTATCAAGAAGTGTTCTCCCTAAGTATGCACCGTTGCCAAAGTTCGTCGTGCCCAGACACCACGTGATGATCGGGTGTGATAAGCTCTACGTCCAAATACAACGGGTGCAAAACAGTTGCACACGCAGAATACTCAGGTTATACTTGACGAGCCAAGCATATACAGATATGGCCTCGGAACACGGAGACCGAAAGGTCGAGCGTGAATCATATAGTAGATATGATCAACATAACGATGTTCACCATTGAAAACTACTCCATCTCACGTGATGATCGGTTATGGTTTAGTTGATTTGGATCACGTGATCACTTAGAGGATTAGAGGGATGTCTATCTAAGTGGGAGTTCTTAAGTAATATGATTAAATTGAACTTAAATTTATCATGAACTTAGTCCTGGTAGTATTTTGCAAATTATGTTGTAGATCAATAGCTCGCGTTGTTGCTTCCCTATGTTTATTTTGATATGTTCCTAGAGAAAATTGTGTTGAAAGATGTTAGTAGCAAAGATGTGGATTGGATCCGTGATCAGAGGTTTATCCTCATTGTTGCACAGAAGAATTATGTCCTTGATGCACCGCTAGGTGAAAGACCTATTGCAGGAGCAGATGCAGACGTTATGAAAGTTTGGCTAGCTCAATATGATGACTACTTGATAGTTTAGTGCACCATGCTTAATGGCTTAGAATCGGGACTTCAAAGACGTTTTGAACGTCATGGACCATATGAGATGTTCCAGGAGTTGAAGTTAATATTTCAAGCAAATACCCGAGTTGAGAGATATGAAGTCTCCAACAAGTTCTATAGCTAAAAGATGGAGGAGAATCGCTCAACTAGTGAGCATGTGCTCAGATTGTCTGGGTACTACAATCGCTTGAATCAAGTGGGAGTTAATCTTCCAGATAAGATAGTGATTGACAGAATTCTCTAGTCACCATCACCAAGTTAGTAGAACTTCGTGATGAACTATGATATGCAAGGGATAACGGAAACGATTCCCAAGCTCTTCGTGGTGCTGAAATCGACGAAGGTAGAAATCAAGAAAAACATCAAGTGTTGATGGTTGACAAGACCACTAGTTTGAAGAAAAGGGCAAAAGGGAAGAAGGGGAACTTCAAGAAGAACGGCAAGCAAGTTTCTGCTCAAGTAAAGAAGCCCAAGTCTGGTCCTAAGCCTGAGACTAAGTGCTTCTACTGCAAAGGGACTGGTCACTGGAAGCGGAACTGCCTCAAGTATTTGGCGGATAAGAAGGATGGCAAAGTGAACAAAAGTATATTTGATATACATGTTATTGATGTGTGATTTACTAGTGTTTATAGCAAACCCTCAGTATTTGATACTAGTTCAGTTGCTAAGATTAGTAACTCGAAACGGGAGTTGCAGAATAAACAGAGACTAGTTAAGGGTGAAGTGACGATGTGTGTTGGAAGTAGTTCCAAGATTGATATGATCATCATCGCACACTCCCCTATACTTTCAGGATTAGTGTTGAACTTAAATAAGTGTTATTTGGTTTTTGCGTTGAGCATGAATATGATTTGATCATGTTTATTGCAATACGGTTATTCATTAAAGTCAGAGAATAATTGTTGTTCTGTTTACATGAATAAAACCTTCGATGGTCATACACCCAATGAAACAAGTTCATTGGATCTCGATCGTAGTGATACACATATTCATAATATTGAAACCAAAAGATGCAAAGTTAATAATGATAGTGCAACTTATTTGTGGCACTGCCGTTTAGGTCATATTGGTATAAAGCGCATGAAGAAACTCCATGCTGATGGGCTTTCGGAATCACTTGACTATGAATCACTTGATGCTTGCGAACCATGCCTTTTGGGCAAGATGACTAAAACGCCGTTCTCCGGAACAATGGAGCAAGCAACAGATTTGTTGGAAATCATACATACTGATGTATGTGGTCCGATGAATATTTAAGGCTTGCAGCGGGTATCATTATTTTCTGACCTTCATAGATGATTTGAGCAGATATGGGTATATCTACTTAATGAAATAGAAGTCTGATACATTTGAAAAGTTCATATAATTTCAGAGTGAAGTGAAAATCATCGTAACAAGAAAATAAAGTTTCTGCGATCTGATCGTGGAAAAGAGTATTTGAGTTACGAGTTTGGTCTTCAGTTAAAACAATGTGAAATAGTTTCACTACTCACGCCACCTGGAACACCACAGCATAATGGTGTGTCCGAACGTCATAACCGTACTTTATTGGATATAGTGCAATCTATGATGTTTCTTACCGATTTACCACTATCGTTTTTGGGGTCATGCATTAGAGACAGCTGCATTCACGTAAAAAAAGGGGCACCAACTATATCCGTCGAGACGACGCCTTATGAACTATGGTTTGGCAAGAAACCAAAGTTGTCATTTCTTAAAGTTTGGGGTTGCGATGCTTATATGAAAAAGTTTCATCCTGATAAGCTCAAACTCAAATCGGAGAAGTGCGTCTTCATAGGATATCCAAAGGAAACTATTGGATACACCTTCTATCACAGATCCGAAGGCAAGACTTTTGTTGCTAAAATTCGGAAACTTTCTAGAGAAGGAGTTTCTCTTGAAAGAAGTAAGTGGGAGGAAAGTAGAAAACTTGATAAGGTAATTGTACCTTCTACCTTATTGGAAAGTAGTTCATCACAAAAATCTGTTCTTGTGACTACTACACCAATTAGTGAGGAAGCTAATGATGATGATCATGCAACTTCAGATCAAGTTACAACCGAATCTCGTAGGTAAACCAGAGTGAGATCCGCACCAGAGTGGTACGGTAATCCTGTTCTGGAGGTCATGTTACTTGACCATGACGAACCTACGAACTATGAGGAAGCGATGATGAGCCCGGATTCCGCGAAATGGTTTGAGGCCATGAAATCTGAGATATGATCCATGTATGAGAACAAAGTTTGGACTTTGGTTGACTTGCCCGATGATCGGCAAGCAATTGAGAATAAATGGATCTTCAAGAGGAAGACGGACGATGATAGTAGTGTTACTATCTACAAAGCTAGAATTGTCGCAAAAGGTTTTCGACAAGTTCAAAGGTGTTGACTACGATGAGAGCTTCTCACTCGTATCTATGCTTGAGTCTGTCCGAATCATGTTAGTTATTGCCGCATTTTATGAAATCTGGCAAACGGATAAACAAAACTGCATTCCTTAATGGATTTATTAAAGAAGAGTTGTATATGATGCAACCAGAAGGTTTTGTCAATCCGAAAGGTGTTAACTAAATATGCAAGCTCCAGCGATCTATCTGTGGACTGGTGCAAACATCTCGGAGTTGGAATATACGCTTTGATGAGTTGATCAAAGCATATAGTTTTATACAGACTTGTGGTGAAGCCTATATTTACGAGAAAGTGAGTGGGAGCACTACAACATTTCTGATAAGTATATGTGAATGACATATTGTTGATCAGAGATAATGTAGAATTATTCTGTAAAGCATGAAAGGAGTGTTTGAAAGGAGTTTTTCAAAGAAAGACTTCGGTAAAGCTGCTTACATATTGAGCTTCAAGATCTATAGAGATAGATCAAGACGCTTGATAAGTTTTTCAATAAGTACATACCTTGACAAGATTTTGATGTAGTTCAAAATGGAACAGTCAAAGAAAAGTTTCTTGCCTGTGTTACAAGGTGTGAAGTTGAGTAAAGACTCAAAGCCCGACCACGGCAGAAGATAGAAAGAGAATGAAAGTCATTCCCTATGCCTCATTCATAGGTTCTATAAAGTATGCCATGCTGTGTACCAGATCTATTGTATACCCTGCACTGATTTGGCAAGGGAGTACAATAGTGATCTAGGAGTAGATCACTGGACAGCGGTCAGAATTATCCTTAGTGAAATAAGGATATGTTTCTCGATTATGGACGTGACAAAAAGGTTCGTCGTAAAGGGTTACGTCGATGCAAGTTTTTGACACTGATCCAGATGAATCTAAAGTCTCAATCTGGATACATATTGAAAGTGGGAGCAATTAGCTAGAGTAGCTCCGTGCAGAGCATTGTAGACATAGAAAATAGCAAAATACTTGCGGATCTGAATGTGACAGACCCGTTGACTAAAATTATCTCACAAGCAAAACATGATCACACCTTAGTACTCTTTGGGTGTTAATCACATAGCGATGTGAACTAGATTACTGAATCTAGTAAACCCTTTGGGTGTTGGTCACATGGCGATGTGAACTATGGGTGTTAATCACATAATGATGTGAACTATCGATGTTAATCACATGGTGATGTGATCTAGATTATTGACTCTAGTGCAAGTGGGAGACTGAAGGAAATATGCCCTAGAGGCAATAATAAAGTTATTATTTATTTCCTTATATCATGATAAATGTTTATTATTCATGCTAGAATTGTATTAACCGGAAACATAATACATGTGTGAATACATAGACAAACAGAGTGTCACTAGTATGCCTCTACTTGACTAGCTCGTTAATCAAAGATGGTTATGTTTCCTAACCATGGACAAAGAGTTGTTATTTGATTAACGAGGTCACATCATTAGTTGAATGATCTGATTGACATGACCCGTTCCATTAGCTTAGCACCCGATCGTTTAGTATGTTGCTATTGCTTTCTTCATGACTTATACATGTTCCTATGACTATGAGATTATGCAACTCCCGTTTACCGGAGGAACACTTTGGGTACTACCAAACGTCACAACGTAACTGGGTGATTATAAAGGAGTACTACAGGTGTCTCCAAAGGTAGATGTTGGGTTGGCGTATTTCGAGAATAGGATTTGTCACTCCGATTGTCGGAGAGGTATCTCTGGGCCCTCTCGGTAATGCTCATCACATAATCCTTGCAAGCACTGCAACTAATATGTTAGTTATGAGATGATGTATTACGGAACGAGTAAAGAGACTTGCCAGTAACGAGATTGAACTAGGTATTGGATACCGACGATCGAATCTCGGGCAAGTAACATACCGATGACAAAAGGAACAACGTATGTTGTTATGCGGTCTGACCGATAAAGATCTTCGTAGAATATGTAGGAGCCAATATGGGCATCCAGGTCCCGCTATTGGTTATTGACCAGAGACGTGTCTCGGTCATGTCTACATTGTTCTCGAACCGTAGGGTCCGCACGCTTAACGTTACGATGACAGTTATTATGAGTTTATGCATTTTGATGTACCGAAGGTTGTTCGGAGTCCCGGATGTGATCACGGACATGACGAGGAGTCTCGAAATGGTCGGGACATAAAGATTGATATATTGGAAGCCTGTGCTTGGACATCGGAAGTGTTCCGGGTGAAATCGGGATTTTACCGGATTACCGGGAGGGTTACCGGAACCCCCCGGGAGCCAAATGGGCCTACGTGGGCTTTAGTGGAAAGGTGAGAGGGCAGCCCACAACGGCTGTGCGCCTCCCCCCTCCCCCTAGTCCTATTAGGACTAGGAGAAGGGGCCGGCCACCCTCTCTCTCTCTCCCCCTTTGGGGAATCCTATTAGAAATAGGATTGGGGGGAGGAGTCCTACTCCCGGTAGGAGTAGGACTCCTCCTGCGCCTCCTAGCTTGGCCGGCCAGCCCTCCCCCTCTTATCCTTTATATACGGGGGCAGGGGACACCCCATGACACACAAGTTGATCCTTGAGATCGTTTCTTAGCCGTGTGCGGTGCCCCCTGCCACCAAATTCCACCTCGATCATACCGTTGTAGTGCTTAGGCGAAGCCCTGCGTCGGTAGTACATCAAGATCGTCACCACGCCGTCGTGCTGACGGAACTCCTCCCCGAAGCTTTGCTGGATCGGAGCCCGGGGATCGTCATCGAGCTGTACGTGTGCTAAGAACTCGGAGGTGCCGGAGTAACGGTGCTTGGATCGGTCGGATCGGGAAGAAGACGTACGACTACTTCCTCTACGTTGTGTGATCACTTCCGCAGTCGGTCTGCGTTGGTACGTAGACAACACTCTCCCCCTCGTTGCTGTGCATCACCATGATCTTGCGTGTGCGTAGGAAAATTTTGAAATTACTACGTTCCCCAACAGTGGCATCCGAGCCTAGGTTTTATGGTTTGATGTTATTTGCACGAGTAGAACACAAGTGAGTTGTGGGCGATACAAGTCATACTGCCTACCAGCATGTCATACTTTGGTTCGGCGGTATTGTTGGACGAGACGACCCGGACCAACCTTACGCGTACGCTTACGCGAGACCGGTTCCCTCGACGTGCTTTGCACATAGATGGCTTGCGGGCGACTGTCTCTCCAACTTTAGTTGAACCGAGTGTGGCTACGCCCGGTCCTTGAGAAGGTTAAAACGAAGTCTATTTGACGAACTATCGTTGTGGTTTTGATGCGTAGGTGAGATGAGTTCTTACTTAAGCCCGTAGCAGCCACGTAAAACTTGCAACAACAAAGTAGATGACGTCTAACTTGTTTTTGCAGGGCATGTTGTGATGTGATATGGTCAAGGCATGATGCTGATTTTATTGTATGAGATGATCATGTTTTGTAACCAAGTTATCGGCAACTGGCAGGAGCCATATGGTTGTCGCTTTATTGTATGCAATGCAATCGCGATGTAATGCTTTACTTTATTACTAAGCGGTAGTGATAGTCGTGGAAGCATAAGATTGGCGAGACGACAACGATGCTACGATGGAGATCAAGGTGTCGCGCCGGTGACGATGGTGATCATGACGGTGCTTCGGAGATGGAGATCACAAGCACAAGATGATGATGGCCATATCATATCACTTATATTGATTGCATGTGATGTTTATCTTTTATGCATCTTATCTTGCTTTGATTGACGGTAGCATTATAAGATGATCTCTCACTAAATTATCAAGAAGTGTTCTCCCTAAGTATGCACCGTTGCCAAAGTTCGTCGTGCCCAGACACCACGTGATGATCGGGTGTGATAAGCTCTACGTCCAAATACAACGGGTGCAAAACAGTTGCACACGCAGAATACTCAGGTTATACTTGACGAGCCAAGCATATACAGATATGGCCTCGGAACACGGAGACCGAAAGGTCGAGCGTGAATCATATAGTAGATATGATCAACATAACGATGTTCACCATTGAAAACTACTCCATCTCACGTGATGATCGGTTATGGTTTAGTTGATTTGGATCACGTGATCACTTAGAGGATTAGAGGGATGTCTATCTAAGTGGGAGTTCTTAAGTAATATGATTAAATTGAACTTAAATTTATCATGAACTTAGTCCTGGTAGTATTTTGCAAATTATGTTGTAGATCAATAGCTCGCGTTGTTGCTTCCCTATGTTTATTTTGATATGTTCCTAGAGAAAATTGTGTTGAAAGATGTTAGTAGCAAAGATGTGGATTGGATCCGTGATCAGAGGTTTATCCTCATTGTTGCACAGAAGAATTATGTCCTTGATGCACCGCTAGGTGAAAGACCTATTGCAGGAGCAGATGCAGACGTTATGAAAGTTTGGCTAGCTCAATATGATGACTACTTGATAGTTTAGTGCACCATGCTTAATGTCTTAGAATCGGGACTTCAAAGACGTTTTGAACGTCATGGACCATATGAGATGTTCCAGGAGTTGAAGTTAATATTTCAAGCAAATACCCGAGTTGAGAGATATGAAGTCTCCAACAAGTTCTATAGCTAAAAGATGGACGAGAATCGCTCAACTAGTGAGCATGTGCTCAGATTGTCTGGGTACTACAATCGCTTGAATCAAGTGGGAGTTAATCTTCCAGATAAGATAGTGATTGACAGAATTCTCTAGTCACCATCACCAAGTTAGTAGAACTTTGTGATGAACTATGATATGCAAGGGATAACGGAAACGATTCCCAAGCTCTTCGTGGTGCTGAAATCGACGAAGGTAGAAATCAAGAAAAACATCAAGTGTTGATGGTTGACAAGACCACTAGTTTGAAGAAAAGGGCAAAAGGGAAGAAGGGGAACTTCAAGAAGAACGGCAAGCAAGTTTCTGCTCAAGTAAAGAAGCCCAAGTCTGGTCCTAAGCCTGAGACTAAGTGCTTCTACTGCAAAGGGACTGGTCACTGGAAGCGGAACTGCCTCAAGTATTTGGCGGATAAGAAGGATGGCAAAGTGAACAAAAGTATATTTGATATACATGTTATTGATGTGTGATTTACTAGTGTTTATAGCAAACCCTCAGTATTTGATACTAGTTCAGTTGCTAAGATTAGTAACTCGAAACGGGAGTTGCAGAATAAACAGAGACTAGTTAAGGGTGAAGTGACGATGTGTGTTGGAAGTAGTTCCAAGATTGATATGATCATCATCGCACACTCCCCTATACTTTCGGGATTAGTGTTGAACTTAAATAAGTGTTATTTGGTTTTTGCGTTGAGCATGAATATGATTTGATCATGTTTATTGCAATACGGTTATTCATTAAAGTCAGAGAATAATTGTTGTTCTGTTTACATGAATAAAACCTTCGATGGTCATACACCCAATGAAACAAGTTCATTGGATCTCGATCGTAGTGATACACATATTCATAATATTGAAACCAAAAGATGCAAAGTTAATAATGATAGTGCAACTTATTTGTGGCACTGCCGTTTAGGTCATATTGGTATAAAGCGCATGAAGAAACTCCATGCTGATGGGCTTTCGGAATCACTTGACTATGAATCACTTGATGCTTGCGAACCATGCCTTTTGGGCAAGATGACTAAAACGCCGTTCTCCGGAACAATGGAGCAAGCAACAGATTTGTTGGAAATCATACATACTGATGTATGTGGTCCGATGAATATTTAAGGCTTGCAGCGGGTATCATTATTTTCTGACCTTCACAGATGATTTGAGCAGATATGGGTATATCTACTTAATGAAATAGAAGTCTGATACATTTGAAAAGTTCATATAATTTCAGAGTGAAGTGAAAATCATCGTAACAAGAAAATAAACTTTCTGCGATCTGATCGTGGAAAAGAGTATTTGAGTTACGAGTTTGGTCTTCAGTTAAAACAATGTGAAATAGTTTCACTACTCACGCCACCTGGAACACCACAGCATAATGGTGTGTCCGAACGTCATAACCGTACTTTATTGGATATAGTGCAATCTATGATGTTTCTTACCGATTTACCACTATCGTTTTTGGGGTCATGCATTAGAGACAGCTGCATTCACGTAAAAAAAGGGGCACCATCTATATCCGTCGAGACGACGCCTTATGAACTATGGTTTGGCAAGAAACCAAAGTTGTCGTTTCTTAAAGTTTGGGGTTGCGATGCTTATATGAAAAAGTTTCATCCTGATAAGCTCAAACTCAAATCGGAGAAGTGCGTCTTCATAGGATATCCAAAGGAAACTATTGGATACACCTTCTATCACAGATCCGAAGGCAAGACTTTTGTTGCTAAAATTCGGAAACTTTCTAGAGAAGGAGTTTCTCTTGAAAGAAGTAAGTGGGAGGAAAGTAGAAAACTTGATAAGGTAATTGTACCTTCTACCTTATTGGAAAGTAGTTCATCACAAAAATCTGTTCTTGTGACTACTACACCAATTAGTGAGGAAGCTAATGATGATGATCATGCAACTTCAGATCAAGTTACAACCGAATCTCGTAGGTAAACCAGAGTGAGATCCGCACCAGAGTGGTACGGTAATCCTGTTCTGGAGGTCATGTTACTTGACCATGACGAACCTACGAACTATGAGGAAGCGATGATGAGCCCGGATTCCGCGAAATGGTTTGAGGCCATGAAATCTGAGATATGATCCATGTATGAGAACAAAGTTTGGACTTTGGTTGACTTGCCCGATGATCGGCAAGCAATTGAGAATAAATGGATCTTCAAGAGGAAGACGGACGATGATAGTAGTGTTACTATCTACAAAGCTAGAATTGTCGCAAAAGGTTTTCGACAAGTTCAAAGGTGTTGACTACGATGAGAGCTTCTCACTCGTATCTATGCTTGAGTCTGTCCGAATCATGTTAGTTATTGCCGCATTTTATGAAATCTGGCAAACGGATAAACAAAACTGCATTCCTTAATGGATTTATTAAAGAAGAGTTGTATATGATGCAACCAGAAGGTTTTGTCAATCCGAAAGGTGTTAACTAAATATGCAAGCTCCAGCGATCTATCTGTGGACTGGTGCAAACATCTCGGAGTTGGAATATACGCTTTGATGAGTTGATCAAAGCATATAGTTTTATACAGACTTGCGGTGAAGCCTATATTTACGAGAAAGTGAGTGGGAGCACTACAACATTTCTGATAAGTATATGTGAATGACATATTGTTGATCAGAGATAATGTAGAATTATTCTGTAAAGCATGAAAGGAGTGTTTGAAAGGAGTTTTTCAAAGAAAGACTTCGGTAAAGCTGCTTACATATTGAGCTTCAAGATCTATAGAGATAGATCAAGACGCTTGATAAGTTTTTCAATAAGTACATACCTTGACAAGATTTTGATGTAGTTCAAAATGGAACAGTCAAAGAAAAGTTTCTTGCCTGTGTTACAAGGTGTGAAGTTGAGTAAAGACTCAAAGCCCGACCACGGCAGAAGATAGAAAGAGAATGAAAGTCATTCCCTATGCCTCATTCATAGGTTCTATAAAGTATGCCATGCTGTGTACCAGATCTATTGTATACCCTGCACTGATTTGGCAAGGGAGTACAATAGTGATCTAGGAGTAGATCACTGGACAGCGGTCAGAATTATCCTTAGTGAAATAAGGATATGTTTCTCGATTATGGACGTGACAAAAAGGTTCGTCGTAAAGGGTTACGTCGATGCAAGTTTTTGACACTGATCCAGATGAATCTAAAGTCTCAATCTGGATACATATTGAAAGTGGGAGCAATTAGCTAGAGTAGCTCCGTGCAGAGCATTGTAGACATAGAAAATAGCAAAATACTTGCGGATCTGAATGTGACAGACCCGTTGACTAAAATTATCTCACAAGCAAAACATGATCACACCTTAGTACTCTTTGGGTGTTAATCACATAGCGATGTGAACTAGATTACTGAATCTAGTAAACCCTTTGGGTGTTGGTCACATGGCGATGTGAACTATGGGTGTTAATCACATAATGATGTGAACTATCGATGTTAATCACATGGTGATGTGATCTAGATTATTGACTCTAGTGCAAGTGGGAGACTGAAGGAAATATGCCCTAGAGGCAATAATAAAGTTATTATTTATTTCCTTATATCATGATAAATGTTTATTATTCATGCTAGAATTGTATTAACCGGAAACATAATACATGTGTGAATACATAGACAAACAGAGTGTCACTAGTATGCCTCTACTTGACTAGCTCGTTAATCAAAGATGGTTATGTTTCCTAACCATGGACAAAGAGTTGTTATTTGATTAACGAGGTCACATCATTAGTTGAATGATCTGATTGACATGACCCGTTCCATTAGCTTAGCACCCGATCGTTTAGTATGTTGCTATTGCTTTCTTCATGACTTATACATGTTCCTATGACTATGAGATTATGCAACTCCCGTTTACCGGAGGAACACTTTGGGTACTACCAAACGTCACAACGTAACTGGGTGATTATAAAGGAGTACTACAGGTGTCTCCAAAGGTAGATGTTGGGTTGGCGTATTTCGAGAATAGGATTTGTCACTCCGATTGTCGGAGAGGTATCTCTGGGCCCTCTCGGTAATGCTCATCACATAATCCTTGCAAGCACTGCAACTAATATGTTAGTTATGAGATGATGTATTACGGAACGAGTAAAGAGACTTGCCAGTAACGAGATTGAACTAGGTATTGGATACCGACGATCGAATCTCGGGCAAGTAACATACCGATGACAAAAGGAACAACGTATGTTGTTATGCGGTCTGACCGATAAAGATCTTCGTAGAATATGTAGGAGCCAATATGGGCATCCAGGTCCCGCTATTGGTTATTGACCAGAGACGTGTCTCGGTCATGTCTACATTGTTCTCGAACCGTAGGGTCCGCACGCTTAACGTTACGATGACAGTTATTATGAGTTTATGCATTTTGATGTACCGAAGGTTGTTCGGAGTCCCGGATGTGATCACGGACATGACGAGGAGTCTCGAAATGGTCGGGACATAAAGATTGATATATTGGAAGCCTGTGCTTGGACATCGGAAGTGTTCCGGGTGAAATCGGGATTTTACCGGATTACCGGGAGGGTTACCGGAACCCCCCGGGAGCCAAATGGGCCTACGTGGGCTTTAGTGGAAAGGTGAGAGGGCAGCCCACAACGGCTGTGCGCCTCCCCCCTCCCCCTAGTCCTATTAGGACTAGGAGAAGGGGCCGGCCACCCTCTCTCTCTCTCCCCCTTTGGGGAATCCTATTAGAAATAGGATTGGGGGGAGGAGTCCTACTCCCGGTAGGAGTAGGACTCCTCCTGCGCCTCCTAGCTTGGCCGGCCAGCCCTCCCCCTCTTATCCTTTATATACGGGGGCAGGGGACACCCCATGACACACAAGTTGATCCTTGAGATCGTTTCTTAGCCGTGTGCGGTGCCCCCTGCCACCAAATTCCACCTCGATCATACCGTTGTAGTGCTTAGGCGAAGCCCTGCGTCGGTAGTACATCAAGATCGTCACCACGCCGTCGTGCTGACGGAACTCCTCCCCGAAGCTTTGCTGGATCGGAGCCCGGGGATCGTCATCGAGCTGTACGTGTGCTAAGAACTCGGAGGTGCCGGAGTAACGGTGCTTGGATCGGTCGGATCGGGAAGAAGACGTACGACTACTTCCTCTACGTTGTGTGATCGCTTCCGCAGTCGGTCTGCGTTGGTACGTAGACAACACTCTCCCCCTCGTTGCTGTGCATCACCATGATCTTGCGTGTGCGTAGGAAAATTTTGAAATTACTACGTTCCCCAACAGTGGCATCCGAGCCTAGGTTTTATGGTTTGATGTTATTTGCACGAGTAGAACACAAGTGAGTTGTGGGCGATACAAGTCATACTGCCTACCAGCATGTCATACTTTGGTTCGGCGGTATTGTTGGACGAGACGACCCGGACCAACCTTACGCGTACGCTTACGCGAGACCGGTTCCCTCGACGTGCTTTGCACATAGATGGCTTGCGGGCGACTGTCTCTCCAACTTTAGTTGAACCGAGTGTGGCTACGCCCGGTCCTTGAGAAGGTTAAAACGAAGTCTATTTGACGAACTATCGTTGTGGTTTTGATGCGTAGGTGAGATGAGTTCTTACTTAAGCCCGTAGCAGCCACGTAAAACTTGCAACAACAAAGTAGATGACGTCTAACTTGTTTTTGCAGGGCATGTTGTGATGTGATATGGTCAAGGCATGATGCTGATTTTATTGTATGAGATGATCATGTTTTGTAACCAAGTTATCGGCAACTGGCAGGAGCCATATGGTTGTCGCTTTATTGTATGCAATGCAATCGCGATGTAATGCTTTACTTTATTACTAAGCGGTAGTGATAGTCGTGGAAGCATAAGATTGGCGAGACGACAACGATGCTACGATGGAGATCAAGGTGTCGCGCCGGTGACGATGGTGATCATGACGGTGCTTCGGAGATGGAGATCACAAGCACAAGATGATGATGGCCATATCATATCACTTATATTGATTGCATGTGATGTTTATCTTTTATGCATCTTATCTTGCTTTGATTGACGGTAGCATTATAAGATGATCTCTCACTAAATTATCAAGAAGTGTTCTCCCTAAGTATGCACCGTTGCCAAAGTTCGTCGTGCCCAGACACCACGTGATGATCGGGTGTGATAAGCTCTACGTCCAAATACAACGGGTGCAAAACAGTTGCACACGCAGAATACTCAGGTTATACTTGACGAGCCAAGCATATACAGATATGGCCTCGGAACACGGAGACCGAAAGGTCGAGCGTGAATCATATAGTAGATATGATCAACATAACGATGTTCACCATTGAAAACTACTCCATCTCACGTGATGATCGGTTATGGTTTAGTTGATTTGGATCACGTGATCACTTAGAGGATTAGAGGGATGTCTATCTAAGTGGGAGTTCTTAAGTAATATGATTAAATTGAACTTAAATTTATCATGAACTTAGTCCTGGTAGTATTTTGCAAATTATGTTGTAGATCAATAGCTCGCGTTGTTGCTTCCCTATGTTTATTTTGATATGTTCCTAGAGAAAATTGTGTTGAAAGATGTTAGTAGCAAAGATGTGGATTGGATCCGTGATCAGAGGTTTATCCTCATTGTTGCACAGAAGAATTATGTCCTTGATGCACCGCTAGGTGAAAGACCTATTGCAGGAGCAGATGCAGACGTTATGAAAGTTTGGCTAGCTCAATATGATGACTACTTGATAGTTTAGTGCACCATGCTTAATGTCTTAGAATCGGGACTTCAAAGACGTTTTGAACGTCATGGACCATATGAGATGTTCCAGGAGTTGAAGTTAATATTTCAAGCAAATACCCGAGTTGAGAGATATGAAGTCTCCAACAAGTTCTATAGCTAAAAGATGGACGAGAATCGCTCAACTAGTGAGCATGTGCTCAGATTGTCTGGGTACTACAATCGCTTGAATCAAGTGGGAGTTAATCTTCCAGATAAGATAGTGATTGACAGAATTCTCTAGTCACCATCACCAAGTTAGTAGAACTTTGTGATGAACTATGATATGCAAGGGATAACGGAAACGATTCCCAAGCTCTTCGTGGTGCTGAAATCGACGAAGGTAGAAATCAAGAAAAACATCAAGTGTTGATGGTTGACAAGACCACTAGTTTGAAGAAAAGGGCAAAAGGGAAGAAGGGGAACTTCAAGAAGAACGGCAAGCAAGTTTCTGCTCAAGTAAAGAAGCCCAAGTCTGGTCCTAAGCCTGAGACTAAGTGCTTCTACTGCAAAGGGACTGGTCACTGGAAGCGGAACTGCCTCAAGTATTTGGCGGATAAGAAGGATGGCAAAGTGAACAAAAGTATATTTGATATACATGTTATTGATGTGTGATTTACTAGTGTTTATAGCAAACCCTCAGTATTTGATACTAGTTCAGTTGCTAAGATTAGTAACTCGAAACGGGAGTTGCAGAATAAACAGAGACTAGTTAAGGGTGAAGTGACGATGTGTGTTGGAAGTAGTTCCAAGATTGATATGATCATCATCGCACACTCCCCTATACTTTCGGGATTAGTGTTGAACTTAAATAAGTGTTATTTGGTTTTTGCGTTGAGCATGAATATGATTTGATCATGTTTATTGCAATACGGTTATTCATTAAAGTCAGAGAATAATTGTTGTTCTGTTTACATGAATAAAACCTTCGATGGTCATACACCCAATGAAACAAGTTCATTGGATCTCGATCGTAGTGATACACATATTCATAATATTGAAACCAAAAGATGCAAAGTTAATAATGATAGTGCAACTTATTTGTGGCACTGCCGTTTAGGTCATATTGGTATAAAGCGCATGAAGAAACTCCATGCTGATGGGCTTTCGGAATCACTTGACTATGAATCACTTGATGCTTGCGAACCATGCCTTTTGGGCAAGATGACTAAAACGCCGTTCTCCGGAACAATGGAGCAAGCAACAGATTTGTTGGAAATCATACATACTGATGTATGTGGTCCGATGAATATTTAAGGCTTGCAGCGGGTATCATTATTTTCTGACCTTCACAGATGATTTGAGCAGATATGGGTATATCTACTTAATGAAATAGAAGTCTGATACATTTGAAAAGTTCATATAATTTCAGAGTGAAGTGAAAATCATCGTAACAAGAAAATAAACTTTCTGCGATCTGATCGTGGAAAAGAGTATTTGAGTTACGAGTTTGGTCTTCAGTTAAAACAATGTGAAATAGTTTCACTACTCACGCCACCTGGAACACCACAGCATAATGGTGTGTCCGAACGTCATAACCGTACTTTATTGGATATAGTGCAATCTATGATGTTTCTTACCGATTTACCACTATCGTTTTTGGGGTCATGCATTAGAGACAGCTGCATTCACGTAAAAAAAGGGGCACCATCTATATCCGTCGAGACGACGCCTTATGAACTATGGTTTGGCAAGAAACCAAAGTTGTCGTTTCTTAAAGTTTGGGGTTGCGATGCTTATATGAAAAAGTTTCATCCTGATAAGCTCAAACTCAAATCGGAGAAGTGCGTCTTCATAGGATATCCAAAGGAAACTATTGGATACACCTTCTATCACAGATCCGAAGGCAAGACTTTTGTTGCTAAAATTCGGAAACTTTCTAGAGAAGGAGTTTCTCTTGAAAGAAGTAAGTGGGAGGAAAGTAGAAAACTTGATAAGGTAATTGTACCTTCTACCTTATTGGAAAGTAGTTCATCACAAAAATCTGTTCTTGTGACTACTACACCAATTAGTGAGGAAGCTAATGATGATGATCATGCAACTTCAGATCAAGTTACAACCGAATCTCGTAGGTAAACCAGAGTGAGATCCGCACCAGAGTGGTACGGTAATCCTGTTCTGGAGGTCATGTTACTTGACCATGACGAACCTACGAACTATGAGGAAGCGATGATGAGCCCGGATTCCGCGAAATGGTTTGAGGCCATGAAATCTGAGATATGATCCATGTATGAGAACAAAGTTTGGACTTTGGTTGACTTGCCCGATGATCGGCAAGCAATTGAGAATAAATGGATCTTCAAGAGGAAGACGGACGATGATAGTAGTGTTACTATCTACAAAGCTAGAATTGTCGCAAAAGGTTTTCGACAAGTTCAAAGGTGTTGACTACGATGAGAGCTTCTCACTCGTATCTATGCTTGAGTCTGTCCGAATCATGTTAGTTATTGCCGCATTTTATGAAATCTGGCAAACGGATAAACAAAACTGCATTCCTTAATGGATTTATTAAAGAAGAGTTGTATATGATGCAACCAGAAGGTTTTGTCAATCCGAAAGGTGTTAACTAAATATGCAAGCTCCAGCGATCTATCTGTGGACTGGTGCAAACATCTCGGAGTTGGAATATACGCTTTGATGAGTTGATCAAAGCATATAGTTTTATACAGACTTGCGGTGAAGCCTATATTTACGAGAAAGTGAGTGGGAGCACTACAACATTTCTGATAAGTATATGTGAATGACATATTGTTGATCGGAGATAATGTAGAATTATTCTGTAAAGCATGAAAGGAGTGTTTGAAAGGAGTTTTTCAAAGAAAGACTTCGGTAAAGCTGCTTACATATTGAGCTTCAAGATCTATAGAGATAGATCAAGACGCTTGATAAGTTTTTCAATAAGTACATACCTTGACAAGATTTTGATGTAGTTCAAAATGGAACAGTCAAAGAAAAGTTTCTTGCCTGTGTTACAAGGTGTGAAGTTGAGTAAAGACTCAAAGCCCGACCACGGCAGAAGATAGAAAGAGAATGAAAGTCATTCCCTATGCCTCATTCATAGGTTCTATAAAGTATGCCATGCTGTGTACCAGATCTATTGTATACCCTGCACTGATTTGGCAAGGGAGTACAATAGTGATCTAGGAGTAGATCACTGGACAGCGGTCAGAATTATCCTTAGTGAAATAAGGATATGTTTCTCGATTATGGACGTGACAAAAAGGTTCGTCGTAAAGGGTTACGTCGATGCAAGTTTTTGACACTGATCCAGATGAATCTAAAGTCTCAATCTGGATACATATTGAAAGTGGGAGCAATTAGCTAGAGTAGCTCCGTGCAGAGCATTGTAGACATAGAAAATAGCAAAATACTTGCGGATCTGAATGTGACAGACCCGTTGACTAAAATTATCTCACAAGCAAAACATGATCACACCTTAGTACTCTTTGGGTGTTAATCACATAGCGATGTGAACTAGATTACTGAATCTAGTAAACCCTTTGGGTGTTGGTCACATGGCGATGTGAACTATGGGTGTTAATCACATAATGATGTGAACTATCGATGTTAATCACATGGTGATGTGATCTAGATTATTGACTCTAGTGCAAGTGGGAGACTGAAGGAAATATGCCCTAGAGGCAATAATAAAGTTATTATTTATTTCCTTATATCATGATAAATGTTTATTATTCATGCTAGAATTGTATTAACCGGAAACATAATACATGTGTGAATACATAGACAAACAGAGTGTCACTAGTATGCCTCTACTTGACTAGCTCGTTAATCAAAGATGGTTATGTTTCCTAACCATGGACAAAGAGTTGTTATTTGATTAACGAGGTCACATCATTAGTTGAATGATCTGATTGACATGACCCGTTCCATTAGCTTAGCACCCGATCGTTTAGTATGTTGCTATTGCTTTCTTCATGACTTATACATGTTCCTATGACTATGAGATTATGCAACTCCCGTTTACCGGAGGAACACTTTGGGTACTACCAAACGTCACAACGTAACTGGGTGATTATAAAGGAGTACTACAGGTGTCTCCAAAGGTAGATGTTGGGTTGGCGTATTTCGAGAATAGGATTTGTCACTCCGATTGTCGGAGAGGTATCTCTGGGCCCTCTCGGTAATGCTCATCACATACTCCTTGCAAGCACTGCAACTAATATGTTAGTTATGAGATGATGTATTACGGAACGAGTAAAGAGACTTGCCAGTAACGAGATTGAACTAGGTATTGGATACCGACGATCGAATCTCGGGCAAGTAACATACCGATGACAAAAGGAACAACGTATGTTGTTATGCGGTCTGACCGATAAAGATCTTCGTAGAATATGTAGGAGCCAATATGGGCATCCAGGTCCCGCTATTGGTTATTGACCAGAGACGTGTCTCGGTCATGTCTACATTGTTCTCGAACCGTAGGGTCCGCACGCTTAACGTTACGATGACAGTTATTATGAGTTTATGCATTTTGATGTACCGAAGGTTGTTCGGAGTCCCGGATGTGATCACGGACATGACGAGGAGTCTCGAAATGGTCGGGACATAAAGATTGATATATTGGAAGCCTGTGCTTGGACATCGGAAGTGTTCCGGGTGAAATCGGGATTTTACCGGATTACCGGGAGGGTTACCGGAACCCCCCGAGAGCCAAATGGGCCTACGTGGGCTTTAGTGGAAAGGTGAGAGGGCAGCCCACAACGGCTGTGCGCCTCCCCCCTCCCCCTAGTCCTATTAGGACTAGGAGAAGGGGCCGGCCACCCTCTCTCTCTCTCCCCCTTTGGGGAATCCTATTAGAAATAGGATTGGGGGGAGGAGTCCTACTCCCGGTAGGAGTAGGACTCCTCCTGCGCCTCCTAGCTTGGCCGGCCAGCCCTCCCCCTCTCATCCTTTATATACGGGGGCAGGGGACACCCCATGACACACAAGTTGATCCTTGAGATCGTTTCTTAGCCGTGTGCGGTGCCCCCTGCCACCAAATTCCACCTCGATCATACCGTTGTAGTGCTTAGGCGAAGCCCTGCGTCGGTAGTACATCAAGATCGTCACCACGCCGTCGTGCTGACGGAACTCCTCCCCGAAGCTTTGCTGGATCGGAGCCCGGGGATCGTCATCGAGCTGTACGTGTGCTAAGAACTCGGAGGTGCCGGAGTAACGGTGCTTGGATCGGTCGGATCGGGAAGAAGACGTACGACTACTTCCTCTACGTTGTGTGATCGCTTCCGCAGTCGGTCTGCGTTGGTACGTAGACAACACTCTCCCCCTCGTTGCTGTGCATCACCATGATCTTGCGTGTGCGTAGGAAAATTTTGAAATTACTACGTTCCCCAACAGGAGCGACCATCACCGACGGTCAAATATATACACCACGTGAGCTGAGAGTTTTCAAGAAAAGACTCGGCAGACCGATAGTCAACCCGTGATGAATAATAATGATCTAATTTAGTTTTTATAGCACATATATTTAATTGTACAAGTTTAATCTTTGAAGTATGAACATAGGAAATGTCGTTATCAAACGACGAAAGTCTCCCGAGGAAATGCAACTGGTGCAACGACGACCGAGGTCTGTGCAACAAGCCTCACCTGGACGACGATCGACGCTTCAGCATTAAGCCCCAGGAGACCCTCGATGTTGAAACGGCACACAACAATGACAAGTGTTTTTTTCGTAATTAAGCACGACTTCAACTATTTCAACGTGTAATTTTCATGTTTTACAATTTGACTAGTTTATCCCATGCCATACAAGACGCTATGTCTTGGAGAGGATGGATTTTGAAGACCATGAAAGTATGGAAACAAAGAAAATTGACGTAAGGACCCGTCATGGTATGGGTGTTGAAATAAATCTGTACAATTATGAGAGCGTAATCCATTTTGGTTGCACAAATTGGGAAGCACCTTGCAAGATGTATGGTTTTATGAGGGTATGCTTGTCACCATGGATCTTGGTGATCCTGACATCGTCCAAGACAATATGGACCCATCGGTTCTTGTTGATACGCTTCCAATTCTACCGATATGTGAGTTTCTCAAACATAGTTATTAACTAATTTATGTTGTTTATTTAAAAATAGTTGACAACTTATTTCCATTGACAGCTTATTTTCATTCTTCAAACAATGTGCAGAAGATGGTAGACAGAACCTACTACACCGATGGCTCAGAAATAACTTATTAGGAAAAAAATCATCTGATCTCATTTATTACTGATCTTGAGAATTACAATATCTATTATCAAACTCCTCCACATTATGGTCAATACGTGCCACTAGTGCACGGGTTGAACTACGGTAACATCCATGGAGATGCCATGGTAAGATTTTTTACTATTACGACATCCGCGCATCTTTTGCATAAATTCTTTTAAAACTGAACTACATTGCTAACTACGAAATTATTACTATGTTTTTCAACAGAAAATCCCGAAGGATTGTGTGCCTCATCTGATGTTTCAGAATGGTCGCCATGATGTTTTGAACATATGGCCAGGTCATCCTACGAATCACACCTGTCCATATTGGATTTCTAAAACCGGTAAAGACATGATAATCAAAGAATGGAAAAAATGTATGGTCAGTCGTAGGGAGCTACTTGGAAGCAACATTGTGCGAAAGGCAAGAATTGAAGACAGGATAATCTCCATTATCCATGATAGAGAGTCAGGGCCTATCTTATTTTATGCTATTTTACCTTGGAGAAGGTAGTTCCTATGAGAGAGAAGTAGGTCCTAGGTACAATGTTTATTATGTGGTACAATGTGTTAGAGTTGATGATGATGAGGAGGAGTTGTGATTATGACTAGTGACCGACTTGCTACGTGATGTCTCATTGATGAAAATGATAATCATGAGGAGGTGTTATATGACAATGATGTATTATGATGATAAGTTGTTAATGATATGATGATATTTATTATATCATTGGGTGAAAGAACTACAGATTAGTTTCAAGTGGGAACTAGTCCATAATTCTTTCACCCAGTGATGTAATAACTCATTATGATGTAAAAATAAGCTCTAAATTGCTGCTGTATGAAAACTTATATAAAGGTGTATGAATACAACATGAAATAAAAAAGAAATATAATACGGAATAATAGTTGTAGCACGGGCTGCGAGAAGCACTACTACTAAGTGGATATAGCAGTAGCGTGTGTTAACCCACGCTACTGTTAACCTTTAGCTGTAGCGCCGTACTAGTACCACTGCTACCCGCACTACTGGTAGGCCTAAAACCTGCGCTACTGCTAGGCTTTTCCCTAGTAGTGGGCACTTCCGCTAAGCAGCTCATCATTTCGAGAGAATGTTCAGTTGCTTGATGGTGCGGAATGCGGTGAATGGCGCTCATCTCCTCTCTGGCGATCATCGACATCTGCCAGGCAAAGCAGTGGACAGTAATCTATGCTCTTAACTTGTTGGACGGCACAAAACAAGGTACATCTACTTCAGTTGTTGACAGTGATTAAGTTGTACTGCAGGTTAGTCCAAAGTTAATGGAAACACTGCCCAACCGCCCATTTTTTATTTATTTACGTTCTGCATATTTCTGCCCCTAACTCGCAGTGACCTACTCTACCAAATTATCCGGCCTCCCACCATTGTCCAAAGGGTAGAAGAATCTGCGACTGCTATTGAAGAAAAATAACGGCGATGCTGTCCACAGGTCCTCATTTGGTTTGCTGCTCAATGCATGCATGTACACGAACTCCACATGATGCCATCACCTAATGACATCATTTATTTAATATATGGTTTCGCTCTAACCAAATATGCATCATATATAAAAGACATAACGAAACATAAATTAAGACAAGGGTACCAAGACTTGGTAGTTTGATATATGTAGTCTAGCTATTTCTTGAAGTCTCCTCTATACATTTTGGTAGGTTCATGTTAATAAGAGAGTTGTTAGTAGCTTGTTAGCTGGCACAACAATAACATAGTGAAGGATTTATATTCATCTATTTTATTATGAGGGAACTAACTTAAGTTGTATGTAGTTATGTACCTAGGTGGAGGAAATTAGTGGGCTAATGGAGTAAATTTAGCCTGTATTGCTGCCCGCCATCATTTGATTTTCCATCACCTAACTAATATTTTTTTCTAAAGAAAACTAATAAAATAATTATTTAACATATGGTTCCACTCTTAATCAAGTTGACATCATACACAACAGGAGTTAATAACAAAAGATAAATTAAGACAAGGGTACCAAGACTTGGTAGTATGATGCATGTAGTCTAGCTATTTCTTGCAGTCTCCTCTACACATTGGTTGGTTCATGTTAACAAGAGAAAGTTGTTAATAGCTTGTTAGCCACCAAAACAATAACAGTGTGAAGGCTTTATATTCATCTATTTTATTTTGAGTGAACTAACTTAAGTTGTTTGTAGCTAACTACTAGGTGGGGGGAAATGAGTGGGCTAAGCGACTAAATTTGGCCCGTATTGTTGCCGGCCATCATTCGATTTGCCATCACCTAACTAATAAAATTTGTCTTTACTAAAAAATAATAAAAATTTGTCTAAAAAACCTAATAAAACTAATATTTAACATGTGTTTTCACTCTTAATCAAGTATTTTTTTGCGGGTACACTCAAAGTTGGCATCATACACAACAAAAGATAATAACAAAATATAAATTAAGACGAGGGTACCAAGACTTGGTATGATACAGTAGCATTCATATTTTTGGCAGCCACCTCTACACATTGGTTGGTCCATATAAATACGAAGGTGTTGCTAGCTTGTTGCTAGCTGCAACAGTGACATTTTTGTCTGTTCAAATTGCTACTCATTTTAAGTCAGCGCCTTGGTTCATTAGTTTAGCTACCTATGGTTGGGGCAAGTTGGATTGTTTTTGTATATAAACCAGCGTTGAACAGGTGGCACGTTACTATCAGTAGAATCTTTTTTTTGCGGAAGACTATCAGTAGAATCTTTCAAGTCATGATACCTAAATACGTATAGGGGACGCTAATTTTCTTCACGCTCCATCGAAATGCACAGATATTAACGATGTTGCACACTCTAAATTCCATGGAAATGGTACACGAAGGAAGTGGTGGCAGAGGAAAGGTACCTGCACCGGTGAAGAGGGCGACGGGACAGTGGAAGTCGGTGGCGGTAGCGCCTACCCTCTCCGCACTTGGTGCTGCGTGGGAGCGGTGCCGGGCCTCGTGGCCAGCCATGGCCATGGGCGTTGGCCTTGACCTGAAGGGGTTGGGACTTTTAGCAGAGAGCTGTAAATTTTGTAGTATTTGATTTTCTTAGAGAAATAGAGGATACAGATGAGATTAAATTTTGAGAAAAAAAGTAACTCTTTGTTCGATTTATATTTTGAAAGTATTCAAATGATAAGCCATTTTAGTCTTCATCTGTATATCTATCGAAAATTATGTGTGGAAGAGAACAAAAATATGTCGTTGTTTGATTTGTTAGTATGAGTGAGGCAAAGAAATTTGTTTAGGTGACACACTGAGACGCTTGGCTGATTTCAATATGCAGACGTAACAGACTCAAAAGTGTAACCTGACAAGCTAGCAACAGAAAAATTGCAATCAAAGAAAAAAAGGTGCAACCTGACGCTGGGCATTAGGATTATTTCGTCCGAAAATATACTTATCAGCAAAATGAATAAAAGGAAATGTATCTATACATATTTTAGTTCTAGATACACTCCTTTTTATCCATTTTGATGACAAGTATTTTCGGACGGAGGAAGTACATCACAAACACAGCATTTGAAGGAAGAAAATAATGCACCGGAACCGGACTCTCCGTCGGCGAGGGCATCATGATGATCTTCTCTGCCCTCCTAGACCGATGGGTTCATCAGCTCTTGGTCGGCGACGAGCTTGGCGAGAACATGAGGAGCGAGGCACACCTCCAGTTCCATGCCCCCTGCCCCTCCGCCGTCCTCGAAAACCGTGATCAACCCGTCCAGCTTGTTCCCCGGGCCGGTCCGGACGCCCAGCGGCCTGCCCCAGCCAAAGTCATTGCCATACACATCAAACCGCGGCGAGCCGCTCACTACCACAATGGCAGGATCCCCACGTAAGTCAGGCGCGTATCTTAAGCTGGGGTTTTTAGACCAAGACGCGAGCTCAGCTCTCACCGTCGCCTCATCGACCGATGCCACGGCACGGTTGAGTAGCCAGGCCGTCGAGCCCAGCCGACCGTCCCCTAGGATCTCGCCGACTGGGTGCGTAGCAGCCGCTCCTGCAATCGCGTTGCCCACATAACCCTGTGGAATACCCTTCACCCGTGTCCTGCATCCGACGGGGAGGACGAGCCTCGTCTCCCGGTCCGGCGCCAGCCCCCGCGCTCGACACACCGCTCGCCACAGGTGCGCGAGCAGGGCCTGCAACGAGGAGATGGTGGATGTGGCCGTGCCGGCCATCTCGGCGTTCGCTTTGGCCTTGAGCTTCTCTATGCTCTCCAGGGAGAAATGGATGGAGCATTCCTGCACCGGCGGGCACTCAAACCGCCTCGCCATGTCCTGCACCTTGGCAAAGGGGAGTGGGATCGGCACGGGGCAGCCGTCGTGGAACCACCTCTCGAATGGCAATGGCGCCGCTGTGAATACGTTGCCGTCACCGCTTCGGCTGATCTCTGACCATGTGTTGAAGAGGTCCCACAATGTGGTGCCGTCCGCGGCCGCGTGGCTGAGCGACATGGCGACGAAGACGCCGTCGGCGAGCTCCGTGACCTGGACGGCCAGGAGCGGCCGGCTGGGGTCAGCGGCCGCGTCCGTGCTGAGCATCCCGTTGAGAGGGAAGAAAGAGGAGACAACGGACGGGATGACCCGGAGCGGGCCGGAGATGTCGGATACGTTGACCCCGGGCGCCACGGCATGGAAGAACTCAGCGCCTTCGTCCCCGCAGCGGAGCGAGATCGTCAGAGCACCGGCACTGGCCGCTGGTGCGACGGCGAAGCGGCCGGCAAGGGGGTAGAAGCGGCCCAAGGCGCGTGCGAAGGACGACGCGAGGTGTTGGACGGCGCTGGGCGGAGGCTTGGGCAGGAGGACTCCTTCCTGGATGTAGCCCACGGTGATCCGCCGCAGGTCCCATGGCGTGAGGTGGACGGTCTGAGGCTCCGGCGACACTGAGCTGTTTTGATACTCCGGCTTGACCATGCGCCTGGAGATGATCTGGACACCGCCACATTCCATTTTGATCGCCGCCGAGAATGTGAGTTTGAGGAGCTCGATCGTGTGTGTGTGTTCTGTCTTGTGTGCGTTTGGATGGGGGATATACATTAAGGGAGGCCATGTTAGCCCATGTGGACAGCAGGGATCCGGAGCACATGAATATAGAAAGCACGTCAAGAAAATATGAAATTAAGCAGTTCGTTGAATACGAGGTAGAAAAACATCAAAACTCGGCTAAAATATGACGCAAAGACTTGACCAAGTAGACCCACCTAGACCAACGACGGCAAAGACTTGTGAGTGCCCCCCAACGAAAACTCCACAAACATTTACCATTTTCTTTCTAAACTTACCGAAAGTCAGGAGTTACCAGCATGCACCATGTGGTTTTGTTTTGCGGAGTCTGAGACACCATCCGCTCAGTAAACCTATTTTTTTCCTTTCTCCCCATTGTTTTTCCTATCTCCCCATTGTTTTTCCTATCTTTTTCGGGCTGTGGGTGGTTGTTTCGGGAGCTCCTCAGCTCCCCGTCCCCCGCCGTTCCGCGGCCTGTCCTCTGGGGGGTCATGGGTGCCCTCGTCTGGACGGTATGGAACATTCACAATAAATTAATAATTGACATGTGATCTCCTTGCGTGCGGCTGACGCAATTTATAAAATGTGTGGTTTCGCCGAGCTCCGGTCTATCGCCTCACGTCTTGCTCCCGCAACTCCTTCATCGTCGCCTGAGCCAGATTAGCTTCTTTATCTTGTAGGGGTGTTCTGCAATGTGCCCCCACTAGACTTATTTTTTTTTTCTTTTTTCACACTTTGGCTACTTGAACCTTCTTGCTTTTTGTTGTACTTGATGTGGTGTTCGATGTGTTGATCAGAATATCAAGCTTGAGCTGACTAAGGGAGCAAGCATGGAGGTCACACGATGGACTAGTATGAAGAAAGTTGATGCGTGCCTACATGGGAGAGATGCATATTATTTTATTCCACCAAATAAAAATCAGAAAGCCATGGACGTTTTTGCATGGAAGGAGATTTCTTGGAGTTGCAAAATTAAAAGGTATACGAGTAGAAGACTCAACTCGTGGAGCTATCTCAAAAACAATCAATAGAAAAAAGGAAGTAGGCTGGGGCCCACCAGGATAAATCAGAGATAGATGGCGTACCAAAGTTTGAAGGTTAATTAGGCAAAATTTGCTAGAAAATCTAATCTGAGATGTAAAAGGATTGGACTCTATTATTTTATGTTAGGGGCCTTAGGCCAGGTTTAGTCAGCACCCCTTATTTAAAGACATGGTGCCGCCATGTAATAGGGGTTAGATTTTTTTTCTTTTCGAAAAAACAGCAGAAGCTCTGCCTTTGCATTAAGAAGAAGTGAATTGGCCAGTTTGTAAGGAAAACTGGCCGAAAACCGATACATCGATACACACCAGTCCCGAGGCTGCGTACCTAACGAGCCGACTTCCCTGTAGCCCAAACGACCAAAGTTGCCACTTCACCACACGACCTGGAGCCGCCAATCCAGCATACAAACGACATAAACTCACACATGTCGGCCCCGAGGCTGCACTCCACACGAGTCGACGATTTTGTCGTCCACACGACCAAAACCGACACTCCACAGCACAGAGGTGCTCTCCTGAGCCGCCGCTCCGACATCCCCGCCGGCCCCGAGGCCGCGCTCCGCCTGAGCTGACGACGCTGCCGCCCACACGACCAGATCTAACACTCCACGACATAGCTTTCTGTAGCCGCCGCTCCGACATCCTCACCGGCCCCGAAGCCGCGCTCCGCCTGAGCTGACGACGCTGCCGCCCACACGACCAGATCCGACACTCCACGACATAGCTTTCTGTAGCCGCCGCTCCGACATCCTCACCGGCCCCGAAGCCGCGCACACGCCTGGCCTACGATGAACCCGCAAAGCCACTCGAGCCACCATGAACTGATGAAGGACGAGACCTCCAAGGCGTCGCCCCCACGAGGGAAGCAACAATTATGCCGCCGACGCCTGCTCCGACCAAAGGTCGAAACTTGGGTTTTCACCTGGAGAGCCCGAGACCGAGGCGACAATGGTGGTGAAGGGGCTCTGCGACAACGCCTCCAAGGAGGGAATGACGTACTAGGACGCTGTCGATGTCTGCAACGACCGAGGTCGAGCTAGGCTTTCGCCCGGAGCTCACCAAATCCATTCTCACCGTAGTATGCCCAGCAAGCCGTCTCCGGCATCAAGCCAGCCGTCTTCGTCCAAGCCCCATGACCAAGCACGCAGAGCAGCACGCCGCCACCAACCACCACCGGCTGTAGAAACCACTGCAGCCCATCTCCCTCCACAGCGGCGCCGCGGATCTGGGCCATCTGCACAACAGCACACCACCATGGAGTCCCCCGCCAGCTGCCGCCGAGGCCACCTATGGCCGCCCAGCATGCATGGCAACACCATCGCTACCATGACCCCACGCACCTCCCCGCCACACCCGTGGACCAGAGCCGGCGCGCCTCTGCCGGACCGCCGCCACAGGCTGACGGTCCGCCTCACCACCAGATCCGGGCGCGAGGGCCCCGGATCCGCCACCTCGCAGGCTGCCGCCGGACGACCTCCGCGGGAGAGGAGCACGTCGACACCACCACGTCCTGGGGCCACCGCCCCAGCATTCCATCACCGGCGAGCAAGCCTCAGGCAACCCCGCGACCGCCGGCCACCTCCACAGGGCGTCGCGCCCAGCCGCCGCCGCGCCAGATCCAGCCGCGGCCGGCCAGACCCGCCCCCACGCACCTTCTGCAGCCACGCCGGCCGTCACCACGAGCCAAGGCCACCGGACGGACGCCAGCCGCGGCGAGTCCCCTTGCTCGCACGCCAACCGGCCGTCGGAAGAACACGCCCCGCCGCCGCCGTCTCCGGCGAGGAGAAAGCGGCGAGGGGGCCTTTTCGATTTGTTTATAGGGGTTAGATTATGTTATGATGAATTAGACACTGTGTGTGTTTCGGCCGTCGGCCATTATCGAGTTTGGAGAATTCTTGTCATAAATCTCTACTGGCGTGTGAGTTCCTGCAACGTGACGCGTAGGGGATTACAAGCTGAGCCTATACGGTTCGACCATGTTATTCCTTCACATTGAGGGGTTGGCATGTTGTTTCCGTGGGATTTGCGAACATCTTCGTAAACCCGCGACTTGTTATGTTGCCATGGAGTTTTGTGTCGTGAAAGATCGGGCCAACAACGGACCGGCCCTCGGCTCAAGGTTCGCTCCACATCAGCGTGCAGCAGCACCACGCCCCGAAGGGGCGACGTAGCTGTTGGGGAACGTTGCAGAAAACAAAACTTTTCCTACTCGTTTCACCAAGATCCATCTAGGAGTTCATCTAGCAACGAGTCATCAGATGCATCTACATACCTTTGTAGATCGCGTGCGGAAGCGTTCAAAGAACGGGGATGATGTAGTCGAACACGACGTGATCCAAATCACCGATGACCAAGTGCCGAACGGACGGCACCTCCGCGTTCAACTCACGTACGGGACGGGAGACGTCTCCTCCTTCTTGATCCAGCAAGGGGGGAGGAGAGGTTGGTGATGATCCAGCAGCACGACGGCGTGGTGGTGGATGTAGGGCGTCACAGTAGCAGGGCTTCGCCTATACTACAAGAGAGAGAGAGAGATGTAACAGGGAGAGAGGGAAGCACCAAAAGCGTAGCATCAAGTCCCTCCTCTCCCCCACTATATATAGGGGTGCCAAGGGGGGGGGGGCGCCAGCCCTAGGAGATGGATCTCCTAGGGGGGGGGGGCGGCGGCCAAGGATGGGGGGCATGCCCCCCAAGGCAAGGGGGCGCCCCCCTTTTAGGGTTTCCCCTAACCCTAGGCGCATGGGCCCCTTAGGGGTGGCGCCCCAGCCCACTAAGGGCTGGGTCCCTTCCCACTTCAGCCCATGGGGCCCTCCGGGATAGGTGGCCCCACCCGGTGGACCCCCGGGACCCTTCCGGTGGTCCCGGTACAATACTGAATAAGCAAAACAGATTTCAGACTTAGCGAAATCAACGCTAGTCTGAAATTTCAGACCACGATGCTCTCTTCGGAGCAGCAAAACAACATGAAGGAAAACCTGAACATGGCAAGTAAGAGCATGGCATGGAGCTACTCAACAAGCTTAACAAAACACCCAAAATGACCTGGGGCCAAATGGGTTCACAAAATACTCTACCGAGCACACGAACATCGATGAAACACAATCAGTTTTCAGACTTAGTGAAAACTGGGACATGCTGAAATAATAACTCACGGAGGCATGTAAACGAGCTCGATGCTCTCACTACGGTGCAAGTCATGGCAAGGTGAGCATATATCCATTAAGAAGGCACAAAATGCTGGCTAGACATGGCTAGAACAATGGCATAGCATGCATGGATCACTAGCAATCACTCCGGCAAAATCGCAAAAGAGTTCACGATCTGCCCAAAACAGCAACTATCCAAAAGTTGAGCTCGATTGAGTCAACCTATGGTGCTCCAACATAACAAGTAAAGGCATGGATGGATTAAGCACAACAAGCATAACAAATCACTCTTACTGATCATCCTCAAAAGAGGCACGGATCACTAGGAAACAAGCCGGACATATAGCATCATGAGCTAAAACGGCTCAGACTTAGTGATTTTCACTAAGTCCCTGAAATCGATAATCTCAGGTAGCCCTCTTCGCAAGCTTGCACAAGACAATACACACATCCTGAAAATACATGGAAGGCACCTCTGGAAAGAAGACAACATGCTTAACAATTCATCCCAAAGGGGCACATGCATATAATGCACGGATTAAATATGGCAAAAATGACAAAAGTGCATGTTGAACTAACGGATCTGCAATTTAACTCAACATGCCTCCTTCCAACAGTATTTTGGGAAACAAGATGACCTCAAATGCAAATGATGCAATGGGATGAAATGATGTACTCGTCGAGACGAAGATTTTGACATATCATACGCCCAAATCGGAGCTACGGATGCAAAGTTATGGCAGGTCAAAGTAGCAAGAAAAATCTAAGGAGTTAGGAAAAAAAACAACCGGGTGGATCTAGGGTTTCACTGTAGCTCGCGCGATCCCGATCCGATGCGGCGGTTACTGTAGCTCGCCGTCGATCCCGGCGATGGCGCGGCGGCCGGGGAGGAAGAAGGGCGCCGGGGGTCGCCGGAGGCGCAGGGAACGCCGGCGAGGGCGCCGGGGTGGCGCGGGAACCGACCGGGCGGCGAGGAGCGGCCGCCGGCGGAGGATGCGGCGTGCGGCGGCGGTGGTGGCGGCGTTGGCGTCCCGTGGCGGGGCGCGGCGGCCCGTGGCGGCGCCGGCCACCGGCGCCGGAGGTGGCGGCGGCGGACGAAAGAGGAGGCGGCGGGGCGACTGCGGGCCGGGGAGGGCCCCGCGTGGGCCTGGCGGGCCTCGGGCATCGGCGGCGAAGCGGTCCCGCCCCGGGGACAAGTGGCGGCGGGCGATTGGCTGGCGGCGGCGGGGCGGACGTTGTCCGGTCTGATCCGGACACGTCCGTCGGCGGCGGGGGCGATTTGATCTGTGTTTTTTTAGGAGGAGGACGGGGAGGAAGACGAGATCTGAAATGGGGGTGTTTAAATAGGCCTAGAGGGAGCTAGGAGAGTCCAAATGAGGTGCGGTTTTTGCCCACACGATCGTGATCAAACGACCGAGACGATGGAGCTGAGTTTGGTGGGTTTTGGGCCAAAATGGAGGGGTGTTGGGCTGCACACACACGAGGCCTTTTCGGTCCCTCGGTTAACCGTTGGAGTATCAAACGAAGTCCAAATGACCCGAAACTTGACAGGCGGTCTACCGGTAGTAAACCAAGGCCGCATGGCAAGTCTCGGCCCAATCCGGAGATGTTTAATCCCCACACACGAAAGAAAGCTAGAAATGGCCACCGAAGGAGAACGAAGCGCCGGATTGCAAAACAGACAACGGGGAAAATGCTCGGATGCATGAGACGAACACGTATGCAAATGAAATGCACATGATGACATGATATGCAATGCATGACACGCAAGCAATGACAAGGCAACACCAGCGAATAACTGCACGACACCTGGCACATCGGTCTCGGGGCGTTACAACACTCCACCACTACGAGAGGATCTCGTCCCGAGATCTAGAATGGCACCGGGGGGAAAAGGGAAGAGAAAGAGAAGAGGTAAAACAAATTGCTTCTTTGACAAACAAGTGAAACCACAACCTTGAGAGGTTGAACAAATTCGAGAAAAGAATACAACGAAGGTGAACTAGGTTGAAAACACTCCGTTAGAAGAGAGGAACAAAGAACATTGCGAAAAACTCTTGAGGCTGAAGGGCACGATATATATTGAAAACACTCCGGTTAAAGAGGGGATCAAGGAAAACCAAATTCGGGCAGCACTCCGGTTGAAAAGAAAAGGAATTGAATAAGGTCTTGATAAGATGAGAAGATACTTGATGAAATCACAACACACTGCCACCGGAACTATTGAATGAATGGAACAAGGGGTAAGAAATATCTCGGACAGCACTCCGGTTGAGAAGGGAGTCAAAATTTGATAAGATGAGAGAGCTCAAATGAAAACACGACACTCCGGTTGAGAAAGGGATGCAAGACTTGATAAGGCGAAAAGAACTTGAGCAAAGGGGCACAATACTCCGGTTAAACAAGATAGGGAAGGAATAAGAGTGATATAATTTGGACAGCACTCCGTCTGTAAATGGAAGAAATTAAACTTGACAAGATGAGAGGATACTTGAAAAGAGGACACCACACTCAGATTAAAAGGATAGGCATGGAAAGATCATGATCTTTGACAAAACGAGATGATGGGTGAAAATAACAACATCACAATACCTCCGGAACGAAAGAATAGAAGATAGATAATAGAAATAGTAGAATGGAGACGAAAATGCCAACTTCTGCCACAAAAGAGTTTGGAAAGGCATCTTAGGAGAAGGTTCGAACGGAATTGTTGGAAATCCAACAATGAAAAGAGTAGCTTGATATGGGCTTAAGGAATACATCTCAAATTATGAGGTGACAACCTGCCACTCGCGGGAAAAGAATTGGGTTAGAATGAACAAGGAGACGAGAACTTATATCACCGGGAGGATAAATGAAGAAACTTGGATCATATATAAGAACCATAATAACAACCATCCTTAGGTAAGGCTTTAGGTGAAATATAACCCAAGACAATACCAACGAATAGGTTGATGGATTTAAAGTACCTCATTCTTAATAACATGTGAATCATGAAACACGAACTCAAATTATCAAGAATGACATAATACCACCTCCAAAGATACGGTAGAAAGAAATGCACTCCGGATTACAATATGAAGAAAGCTTGAGCTTCTCTGGCAAGAAAGTTGATGAACGTTTCGAGAGGGAATTAAATCCTTGATGAACCATCATATAGAACCTCCATGAAGAACTCCGGTAAACAAAAGAAAAATCCAAAATAATTGAATGATGTAAAGAATAAGATTTAAGCCTCGCAATGATTTAGATAGAGAACTCCGTGATAATATAATTGAAAGAGGTTAGAACTCCGGGAAAGAAAAAAATGAATCAAGTGAAACCGATAATTTGATGAGCCTCCGGAGTAAAAAATTAATCACTCGGATGAAACAAGAGTAAGAATTACATTATGCTTATCCTTCACCAATTTAATTGATGACAATCAATGGATTTGGCATATTACTTATTCTCGTAGAAAGGATTAAGAGAGATATAACATAAACTTAAGAAGGTATTTCGACGAACCACCGGTAGGGTTTGAAAGAACGAAAGAATCGTTACAATCACAAAGGAAGAGAAATCTTGAGCAAACCACCGTAAGAATTAAGCATGAACAAAGAGAAGATAAAGAACACACCGGGAAGAATAAGCAAATGAAAGAAGACGCTTGAGAGGCTTTAGTTACATGAGAACGAAGAGATCAAGACCTGGTTAGAGGATAATTGATCGATGCACCGGTAAAATTGGGAGAACGATAACTGAAAGCTGGGAATGAATGAGATGATGGGCTCCGGAGAATCAAACTGAAAATACTCTGAATTCCTCCGGATGGGAGAAAAGAATATCTCACAATCGCAATTAATTATGAGAGGATGGCAACAAATTAGAATCACGAATCTTGAAGAGAATGGATCAAAAAAATGAGAGAAACTCTTCTTCGGTCTTGAAATGCTGAGAATGATGACGAGAAACACCACCATGAATTATTTAGACACTCCGGAAGAATCAAAACGAAGAGGTTGAGCCAACGATGAAAAGAATTAGAAAGATCTTGGAGAAAACATTTGGCTGATGATAAATCATTCTTACATCAAACTTCGAAAGGAATTTGATTATAACTCCGGAAAAATAAGAAGAGTCAGGTAAGATCCTGGGAAAAGACCTGTGGGTTAGGGCCCACTCAAAAGAAACACCGTTGAAATGATTAAAGGAGAGATGTTGCACCGGTTGAATTAAATAACTTGAATGAGGGAACATTCTCGAAAGAGCTTGAACGAATGTAGAGTGGAAAAACCCGAATCTTCGAGATATCTTGAGCACTCCGGAACAATTGAATGGCGAGAGATGGATGATTAAGAGGTGCACCGGCATAAAAAAGCATTGGGAAAAATGAAAAGGAGTATGCTCAAAACCAAATCTTGAATTAAATCAAGCGGAGAAGAAAACGAGTGAAGAGTGACGAACTAGTAGAACATCTTCATGGAAACCACCGGGTAAGAATATTGATAGAAAAGAATGGAGAGACTTCACAAGAATAAAAGGATACTTGATTAAGGAATTTGAATCCTTGGAGAAAAACAAAGGGAGGGAGGGTGGGAAAAAAACAAAGGCAACTTGGAGACGGATGAAACAAACACCGTTGAGAAGAAGTGATAACTGATCTTGCGGATGTTGAAAATGAACGGATCCGCTTGAAGAGAAAACACGCCGGTGAAAAGGATTGACAAGACAATCTCAATGATCAAGGAAGATTAGTATTCACATAGAAATATGAGAACACCACTTGAGGAAGGTATGGAATCAACATTTGACTTCGAAGCAACTCGAATACCACAACTCAAAACAAAACAAGGGGTTGGCTTGCAGAATAAGCCGGAACAAACATATGATTGAGATTTCGTCCGAAGTTTTCGTGGTGGGACCTACACGGGCTCGACCGTACAGCACCATCATGTACAAGGCAGTGCACATGACATACGAAGCGTCCCCGAGTCAGCATAGCCAAGGACTCTTTAAGACACAACGAGACCACTGTAAAATCGACCGTGAATAGGTGAACCACTAGACGTCGAACCCCAATTTTATATCATACATCTGTCGGAAATAAATCCTAAGAGCTACTTGAATTCCCACCTATGAAATTCCCGAAACCTTCCGGTTATGCAATCAGGTGTTGAGGATACAGGGGAAGCATAATATCTCACCCAAGCTAACAAATCCTACATCCAGCTGCATCCATCCTTCAACACATAACCAAGAAACCTTCGGAAACCATCTATCTCAACCTTCGAAAAGCATCCGTTATACAAGTTATGGCGATACTCCCGAACTCCCGCCCCAGTACTGGGTGGCGTCGAGGTTATCTCACCAACGAACTGCATAAAGGAGATTTTCGATGTCGCGCACATATCTCAAGTATGCCAGAATTGCAACGATAGAATTATGATGACAACACCTCAGAGCTCAACTCCCCGGGACACTTCCACTAAACCCCTGACAGGAGGCACCAAGACAGTATTCTCATCATAAGCCATCGGAACAAAACTAAGATACTCGCGTGATCCTAAAAAAAAATTAGTGAAATTTGAGAAGAGAAGAGTCAAAACTCTACGTCAGGATGCCTTACCAGAGCGATGAGGAGACTGGGAAGTAAAAAGAATTCCTAAGCTCTCCGATATATAATTCCTAAGGACTCAAAACATTTTTCTAGACACAACTCGGCTGCTAAAAACGATCAAGCAATGGGGCTCCTAAGGTCGGGGAAGGCTCTGATTACCAACTTGTAACACCCTCGATGCGACTATATCTCCCACGTGTCGAGGCACGACTTAGAGGCATAATCGCATTGAAGGCATATGTCGCAAGTGAGGCAATCTCCACACAACCCATGTACATATATAATATAAAGGGGGGAATAATAATAATAGTTGGCTTACACTCGCCACGTCACATCAAGGTACATAAAATAGCATCCATCATACAATCACTCATGGCCCGACTACGGCGCCAAAATAGAAAAGACCCCCAACAAGCGACAAATCCCTGAATCGAACCCCGAATAGGCACCACTACTGATCATCCGGAAAAGAAACATAGTATCGCTGAGAGTCCTCATCGTACTCCCACTTCAGCTCGAACGCGCCATCCGGAGGAGTATCATCGGTCCCTGCATCTGGTGTAATAGTAATCTGTGAGCCACAAGGACTCAGCAATCTCGCACCCTCGCGATCAAGACTATTTAAGCTAAATAGGTAAGGAAGGGGTAATGTGAGTGGAGCTGCAGCAAGCGACTAGCATATATGGTGGCTAACTTATTCGCAAAAGAGAGCGAGAAGAGAAGGCAAAGCGCGAGCGGAAACTAAATAGAGCCGACTACGCAAACATAACTCCAACACCGTGTCCACTTCCCGGACTCCGCCGAGAAGAGGCCATCACGGCAACACACGCAGTTGATTCATTTTAATTAATTAAGTTCAAGTTATCTACAACCGGACATTAACAAATTCCCATTTACCCATAACCGCGGGCACGGCTTTCGAAAGATCAATCCCTGCAGGGGGGGTCCCAACTTAGCCCATAACAAGCTCTCACGGTCAACGAAGGAATAGACCTCCACCCAGGACCCACCGATCAGACTCGGTATCCCGGTACAACAAGATGATTCGACAGGTCAAAACTAGTCCAGCAACACCGCCCGAATGCGCCGACAAATCCCGATAGGAGCTGCACATATCTCTTTCTCAGGGCACACTCAGATGAGACTAGCTACGAGTAAAACCAACCTTCAAGTTACCCCGAGGTGGCCCCGCAGGCAGCTCATTTCGGACCAACACTCAGAGGAGCACTGGCCCATGGGGGGCTAAAATAAAGATGACCCTCGGGCTCCGGAAACCCAAGGGAAAGAAAAAGGGTAGGTGGCAAATGGTAAAACCAATGTTGGGCATTGCTGGAAAAGCTTTAATCAAGGCGAACTATCAAGGGGTTCCCATTATAGCCCAACCGCGTAAGGGACGCAACAATCCGGGAACATAACACCGATATGACGGAAACTAGGGCGGCAAGAGTGGAACAAAACACTAGGCGAGAGACCGAGCCTTCCACCCTTTACCAAGTATATAGATGAGTAAAGATAACATAGCAATATCATGATATCCCAACAAGTAAATAAAGGTTCCAACAAGGACCGGCTCCAATCTTCACCTGCAACTAACAACGCTATAAGAAGGGCTGAGCAAAGCGGTAACATAGCCAATCAGTGGTTTGCTAGGACAAAGGTGGGTTAGAGGCTCAATCATGGCAATTGGGAGGCTGACAAGCAAGTGGTAGGCATCGTAGCATTGGCAAAGCAAAAGAGCGAGCATACTAGCATAGCAAAGATAGTAGTGATTTCAAGGGTGTGATCATCTTGCCTGCACAGTTGTCAGAATTGACTGGATCCTCAAAAGCAGACTCAACGGGCTCCTCGTTAGCGAACTCGTCTCCCGGCTCTACCCAACAACACAAACAAGCAACAAGGATACAATCAACCACGTGCAAAGGCAACCAATAAGATGCAAAGATGATATGTTATGCGGGATGCGATGCGGGATGCAAGAATGCAACATGTAACAGGAAATGCATGAACCTGGCCTCAACATGGAAATCCAAGTGTGCCACTGGTTAGAGGGGAAGAAATCCCCTAAAAACGATATAAAGATCATGGCAATCGGAGCTACGGTTTAGAAATGGCAAGCGTTTTACTAAACGAACCGATCTGCGATTTACAGCAAGTAGGCTCCTAAATGCTACAAAATGAACATGCTACAGCCACCCAACATGAAAACAAATTGCATGCAAGTGATGTACTCATCAAGCTTAACAAATCATCAGGACTGAGGCATAGGCAGATTCATCCATTAAGGGCTTCAAACAAGCATGGCAAAACTGAATAAGCAAAACAGATTTCAGACTTAGCGAAATCAACGCTAGTCTGAAATTTCAGACCACGATGCTCTCTTCGGAGCAGCAAACCAACATGAAGGAAAACCTGAACATGGCACGTAAGAGCATGGCATGGAGCTACTCAACAGGCTTAACAAAACACCCAAAATGACCTGGGGCCAAAAGGGTTCACAAAATACTCTACCGAGCACACGAACATCGATAAAACACAATCAGTTTTCAGACTTAGTGAAAACTGGGACATGCTGAAATAATAACTCACAGAGGCATGTAAACGAGCTCGATGCTCTCACTACGGTGCAAGTCATGGCAAGGTGAGCATACATCCATTAAGAAGGCACCAAATGCTGGCTAGACATGGCTAGAACAATGGCATAGCATGCATGGATCACTAGCAATCACTCCGGCAAAATCGCAAAAGAGTTCACGATCTGCCCAAAACAGCAACTATCCAAAAGTTGAGCTCGATTGAGTCAACCTATGGTGCTCCAACATAACAAGTAAAGGCATGGATGGATTAAGCACAACAAGCATAACAAATCACTCTTACTGATCATCCTCAAAAGAGGCACGGATCACTAGGAAACAAGCCGGACATATAGCATCGTGAGCTAAAACGGCTCAGACAGTGATTTTCACTAAGTCCCTGAAATCGATAATCTCAGGTAGCCCTCTTCGCAAGCTTGCACAAGAACACACACACATCCTAAAAATACATGGAAGGCACCTCTGGAAATAATACAACATGCTTAACAATTCATCCCAAAGGGGCACAGGCATATCATGCACGGATTAAATATGGCAAAAATGACAAAAGTGCATGTTGAACTAACGGATCTGCAATTTAACTCAACATGCCTCCTTCCAACAGCATTTTGGGCAACAAGATGACCTCAAATGCAAATGATGCAATGGGATGAAATGATGTACTCGTCGAGACGAAGATTTTGACATATCATACGCCCAAATCGGAGCTACGGATGCAAAGTTATGGCAGGTCAAAGTAGCAAGAAAAACCTAGGGAGTTAGGAAAAAAAACAACCGGGTGGATCTAGGGTTTCACTGTAGCTCGCGCGATCCCGATCCGATGCGGCGGTTACTGTAGCTCGCCGTCGATCCCGGCGATGGCGCGGCGGCCGGGGAGGAAGAAGGGCGCCGGGGGGTCGCCGGAGGCGCGGGGAACGCCGGCGAGGGCGCCGGGGTGGCGCGGGAACCGGCCGGGCGGCGAGGAGCGGCCGCCGGCGGAGGAGGCGGCGTGCGGCGGCGGTGGTGGCGGCGTTGGCGTCCCGTGGCGGGGCGCGGCGGCCCATGGCGGCGCCGCCCACCGGCACCGGAGGTGGCGGCGGCGGACGAAAGAGGAGGCGGCGGGGCGACTGCGGGCTGGGGAGGGCCCCGCGTGGGCCTGGCGGGCCCCGGGCGTCGGCGGCGAAGCGGTCCCGCCCCGGGGACAGGTGGCGGCGGGCGATTGGCTGGCGGCGGCGGGGCGGACGTTGTACGGTCCGATCCGGACACGTCCGTCGGCGGCGGGGGCGATTTGATCTGTGTTTTTTTAGGAGGAGGACGGGGAGGAAGACGAGATCTGAAATGGGGGTGTTTAAATAGGCCTAGAGGGAGCTAGGAGAGTCCAAATGAGGTGCGGTTTTCGCCCACACGATCGTGATCCAACGACCGAGACGATGGAGCTGAGTTTGGTGGGTTTTGGGCCAAAATGGAGGGGTGTTGGGCTGCACACACACGAGGCCTTTTCGGTCCCTCGGTTAACCGTTGGAGTATCAAACGAAGTCCAAATGACCCGAAACTTGACAGGCGGTCTACCGGTAGTAAACCAAGGCCGCCTGGCAAGTCTCGGCCCAATCCGGAGATGTTTAATCCCCACACACGAAAGAAAGCTAGAAATGGCCACCGGAGGAGAACGAAGCGCCGGATTGCAAAACGGACAACGGGGAAAATGCTCGGATGCATGAGACGAACACGTATGCAAATGAAATGCACATGATGACATGATATGCAATGCATGACACGCAAGCAATGACAAGGCAACACCAGCGAATAACTGCACGACACCTGGCACATCAGTCTCGGGGCGTTACAGGGGGGCGGCGGCCAAGGATGGGGGGCATGCCCCCCAAGGCAAGGGGGCGCCCCCCTTTTAGGGTTTCCCCTTACCCTAGGCGCATGGGCCCCTTAGGGGTGGCGCCCCAGCCCACTAAGGGCTGGGTCCCTTCCCACTTCAGCCCATGGGGCCCTTCGGGATAGGTGGCCCCACCCGGTGGACCCCCGGGACCCTTCCGGTGGTCCCGGTACAATACCGGTAACCCCGAAACTTGTCCCGATGGCCGAAACAGCACTTCCTATATATAATTATTTACCTCCGGACCATTCCGGAACTCCTCGTGACGTCCAGGATCTCATCCGGGACTCCGAACAACACTCGGGTTACTGCATATACATATCTTCACAACCCTAGCGTCACCGAACCTTAAGTGTGTAGACCCTACGGGTTCGGGAGACATGTAGACATGACCGAGACGACTCTCCAGTCAATAACCAACAGTGGGATCTAGATACCCATGTTGGCTCCCACATGCTCCACGATGATCTCATCGGATGAACCACGATGTCGAGGATTCAATCAACCCCGTATGCAATTCCCTTTGTCAATCGATATATTACTTGCCCGAGATTCGATAATCGGTATCCCAATACCTCGTTCAATCTCGTTACCGGCAAGTCACTTTACTCGTACCGTAATGCATGATCCCGTGACCAGACACTTGGTCACTTTGAGCTCATTATGATGATGCATTACCGAGTGGGCCCAGTGATACCTCTCCATCATACGGAGTGACAAATCCCAGTCTTGATCCGTGTCAACCCAACAGAAACTTTCGGAGATACCCGTAGTATACCTTTATAGTCACCCAGTTACATTGTGACGTTTGGTACACCCAAAGCACTCCTACGGTATCCGGGAGTTACACGATCTCATGGTCTAAGGAAAAGATACTTGACATTGCAAAACTCTAGCAAACGAACTATACGATCTTTATGCTATGTTTAGGATTGGGTCTTGTCCATCACATCATTCTCCTAATGATGTGATCTCGTTATCAATGACATCTTATGTCCATAGCCAGGAAACCATGACTATCTGTTGATTAACGAGCTAGTCAACTAGAGGCCTACTAGGGACATGTTGGTGTCTGTTATTCACACATGTATTACGATTTCCGGATAACACAATTATAGCATGAATAAAGACAATTATCATGAACAAGGAAATATAATAATAATGCTTTTATTATTGTCTCTAGGGCATATTTCCAACAGTCTCCCACTTGCACTAGAGTCAATAATCTAGTTACATTGTGATGAATCGAACACCCATGGAATTCTGGTGTTGATCATGTTTTTCCCTAGGGAGAGGTTTAGTCAACGGATCTGCTACATTCAGGTCCATATGCACTTTACAAATATCTATGTCTCCATCCTGAACATTTTCACGAATGGAGTTGAAGCGACGCTTGATGTGCCTTGTCTTCTTGTGAAACCTGGGCTCCTTGTCAAGTGCAATAGCTCCAGTGTTGTCACAGAAGAGTTTGATCGGCCCCGACGCATTGGGTATGACTCCGAGGTCGGTGATGAACTCCTTCACCCAAATTGCTTCATGTGCTGCCTCCGAGGCTGCCATGTACTCCGCTTCACACGTAGATCCCGCCACGACGCTCTGCTTGCAACTGCACCAGCTTATTGCCCCACCATTCAAAATATACACGTATCCGGTTTGTGACTTTGAGTCATCCAGATCTGTGTCGAAGCTAGCGTCGATGTAACCCTTTACGACGAGCTCTTCGTCACCTCCATAAACGAGAAACATCTCCTTAGTCCTTTTCAGGTACTTCAGGATATTCTTGACCGCTGTCCAGTGTTCCTTGCCGGGATTACTTTGGTATCTTCCTACCAAACTTACGGCAAGGTTTACATCAGGTCTGGTACACAGCATGGCATACATAATAGAACCTATGGCTGAGGCATAGGGGATGACACTCATCTCTTCTATTTCTTCTGCCGTGGTCGGACTTTGAGCCGAGCTCAATTTCATACCTTGTAACACAGGCAAGAACCCCTTCTTAGATTGATCCATATTGAACTTCTTCAATATCTTATCAAGGTATGTGCTTTGTGAAAGACCTATGAGGTGTCTCGATATATCCCTATAGATCTTGATGCCTAATATATAAGCAGCTTCTCCAAGGTCCTTCATTGAAAAACTCTTATTCAAGTAGGCCTTAATGCTGTCCAAGAGTTCTATATCATTTCCCATCAAAAGTATGTCATCTACATATAATATGAGAAATGCTACAACGCTCCCACTCACTTTCTTGTAAACGCAGACTTCTCCATAAGTCCGCGTAAACCTAAACGCTTTGATCATCTCATCAAAGCGAATGTTCCAACTCCGAGATGCTTGCACCAGCCCATAAATCGAGCGTTGGAGCTTGCACACCTTGTCAGCATTCTTAGGATCGACAAAACCTTCCGTCTGCATCATATACAATTCTTCCTTAAGGAAACCATTAAGGAATGCCGTTTTGACGTCCATTTACCATATTTCATAATCGTAAAACGCGGCAATTGCTAACATGATTCGGACGGACTTTAGCTTCGCTACCGGTGAGAAAGTCTCATCGTAGTCAACCCCTTGAACTTGTCGATAACCCTTAGCGACAAGCCGAGCTTTATAGATGGTCACATTACCATCCGCGTCTGTCTTCTTCTTAAAGATCCATTTATTCTCTATGGCTCTCCTTTCAACGGGCAAGTCAGTCAAAGTCCATACTTCGTTTTCATACATGGATCCTATCTCGGATTTCATGGCTTCTAGCCATTTGTCGGAATCCGGGCCCGCCATCGCTTCTTCATAGTTCGAAGGTTCACCGTTGTCTAACAATATGATTTCCAAGACAGGGTTGCCGTACCACTCTGGTGCGGAACGTGTCCTTGTGGACCTTCGAAGTTCAGTAGCAACTTGATCAGAAGTTTCATGATCATCATCATTAACTTCCTCTCTAGTCGGTGCAGGCACCTCAGGAACATTTTCTTGAGTTGCGCCATTTTCCGGTTCAAGAGGTAACACTTCATCAAGTTCTACTTTCCTCCCACTTACTTCTTTCGAAAGAAACTCTTTCTCTAGAAAGGATCCATTCTTGGCAACAAAGATCTTGCCTTCGGATCTGAGGTAGAAGGTATACCCAATAGTTTCTTTCGGGTATCCTATGAAGACGCATTTTCCGACTTGGGTTCGAGCTTTTCAGGTTGAAGTTTCTTGACATAAGCATCGCATCCCCAAACTTTTAGAAACGACAGCTTAGGTTTCTTTCCAAACCATAATTCATACGGTGTCGTCTCAACGGATTTCGACGGAGCCCTATTTAAAGTGAATGCGGCAGTCTCTAAAGCATAGCCCCAAAAAGATAGCGGTAGATCAGTAAGAGACATCATAGACCGCACCATATCTAATAGAGTGCGATTACGACGTTCGGACACACCGTTATGCTGAGGTGTTCCAGGCGGCGTGAGTTGTGAAACTATTCCACATTTTCTTAAGTGTGTGCCAAATTCTTGACTCAAGTATTCTCCTCCATGATCTGATCGTAGAAACTTGATTTTCCTGTCACGTTGATTCTCAACCTCACTCTGAAATTCCTTGAACTTTTCAAAGGTTTCAGACTTGTGTTTCATTAAGTAAATATATCCATATCTACTCAAATCATCAGTGAGGGTGAGAACATAACGATAGCCACCGCGAGCCTCAACACTCATTGGACCGCACACATCAGTATGTATGATTTCCAATAAGTTGGTTGCTCGCTCCATTGTTCCTGAGAACGGAGTCTTGGTCATTTTACCCATAAGGCATGGTTCGCACGTGTCAAATGATTCATAATCAAGAGACTCTAAAAGTCCATCTGCATGGAGCTTCTTCATGCGTTTGACACCTATGTGACCAAGGCGGCAGTGCCACAAGTATGTGGGACTATCATTATCAACTTTACATCTTTTGGTACTCACACTATGAACATGTGTAGCATTACGTTCGAGATTCATAAAGAATAGGTCATTCACCATAGGAGCATGACCATAAAACATATCTCTCATATAAATAGAACAACCATTATTCTCGGATTTAAATGAGTAGCCATCTCGAATTAAACGAGATCCCGATACAATGTTCATGCTCAAAGCTGGTACTAAATAACAATTATTGAGGTTTAAAACTAATCTCGTAGGTAAATGAAGAGGTAGCGTGCCGACGGCGATCACATCGACTTTGGAACCATTCCCGACGCGCATCGTCACCTCGTCCTTTGCCAGTCTCCGCCTATTCCGTAGTTCCTGCTGTGATTACAAATGTGAGCAACTGCACCGGTATCAAATACCCAAGAGCTAATACAATTACTGGTAAGGTACACATCAATTACATGTATATCACATATACCTTTTGTTTTGCCGGCCTTCTTGTCTGCTAAGTATTTGGGGCAGTTCCGCTTCCAGTGACCGCTTCCCTTGCAATAAAAGCACTCAGTCTCGGGCTTGGGTCCATTCTTTGGCTTCTTCCCGGCAGCTTGCTTGCCAGGCGCGGCAACTTCCTTGCCGTCCTTCTTGAAGTTCTTTTTACCCTTGCCCTTTTTGAACTTGGTGGTTTTATTGACCATCAACACTTGATGTTCCTTTCTGACTTCTACCTCTGCTGATTTCAGCATTGAAAACAACTCAGAAATGGTCTTTTGCATCCCCTGCATGTTGAAGTTCATCACAAAGCTCTTGTAGCTTGGTGGAAGCGACTGGAGGATTCTGTCAATGACGGCATCATCCGGGAGATTAACTCCCAGCTGAGTTAAGCGGTTATGTAATCCAGACATAGTGAATATGTGCTCACTGACAGAACTGTTTTCCTCCATCTTACAGCTGAAGAACTTGTCGGAGACCTCATATCTCTCGACCCGGGCATGAGCTTGGAAAACCATTTTCAGCTCTTCGAACATCTCATATGCTCCATGTCTCTCAAAACGCTTTTGGAGCCCCGGTTCTAAACTGTAAAGCATGCCGCACTGAATGAGGGAGTAGTCGTCAACACGTGTCTGCCAAGCGTTCATAACGTCTTGGTTCTGTGGGACGGGAGCTTCACCTAGCGGTGCTTGTAGGACGTAATCTTTCTTGGCAGCTATGAGGATGATCCTCAGGTTCCGGACCCAGTCCGTATAGTTGCTGCCATCGTCTTTCAGCTTGGTTTTCTCTAGGAACGCGTTGAAGTTGAGGACTACGTGGGCCATTTGATCTACAAGACATATTGTAAAATATTTTAGACTAATGTTCATGATAATAAAGTTTATCTAATCAAATTATATAATGAACTCCCACTTAGATTAGACATCCCTCTAGTCATCTAAGTATTACATGATCCGAGTTAACTAGGCCGTGTCCGATCATCACGTGAGACGGACTAGTCAACGTCGGTGAACATCTTCATGTTGATCGCATCTTCTATACGACTCATGCTCGACCTTTCGGTCTTCTGTGTTCCGAGGCCATGTCTATGCACATGCTAGGCTCGTCAAGTTAACCCTAAGTGTTTTGCATGTGTAAAACTGTCTTACACCCGTTGTTTGTGAACGTAAGAATCTATCACACCCGATCATCACGTGGTGCTTCGAAACGACGAACTTTAGCAACGGTGCACAGTTAGGGGAGAACACTTCTTGAAATTGTTATGAGGGATCATCTTATTCACTATCGTCGTTCTAAGTAAACAAGATGCAAAACATGATAAACATCACATGCAATCAAATAATAAACGTGACATGATATGGCCAATATCACATAGCTCCTTTGTTCTCCATCTTGGGGCTCCATGATCATCTTGTCACCGGCTTGACACCATGATCTCCATCATCATGATCTCCATCATCGTGTCTCCATGAAGTTGTTCGCCAAGTATTACTTCTACTACTATGGCTAACGCGTTTAGCAATAAAGTAAAGTAATTTACATGGCGTTTCTCAATGACACGCAGGTCATATAAAAGAATAAAGACAACTCCTATGGCTCCTGCCGGTTGTCATACTCATCGACATGCAAGTCGTGATTCCTATTACAATAGCATGAACATCTCATACATCACATATAGATCATTCATCATTCATCACAACTTTGGCCATATCATATCACAAACCACTTGCTGCAAAAACAAGTTACACGTCCTCTAATTGTTGTTGCAAGTTTTACGTGGCTGAATTAGGGTTCTAGCAAGAACGTTTTCTTACCTACGTGAAAGCCACAACGTGATTTGTCAACTTTTATTTACCCTTCATAAGGACCCTGTTCATCGAATCCGCTCCAACTAAAGTGGGAGAGACAGACACCCGCCAGCCACCTTATGCAACTAGTGCATGTTAGTCGGTGGAACCGGTCTCACGTAAGCGTACGTGTAAGGTTGGTCCGGGCCGCTTCATCCCACAATACCGCTGAAGCAAGAAAAGACTAGTAGCGGCAAGAAAGTTGACAAATCCACGCCCACAACAAATTGTGTTCTACTCGCGTAAGAAGAACTACGCATAGACCTAGCTCATGATGCCACTGTTGGGGAACGTTGCAGAAAACAAAAATTTTCCTACTCGTTTCACCAAGATCCATCTAGGAGTTCATCTAGCAACGAGTCATCAGATGCATCTACATACCTTTGTAGATCGCGTGCGGAAGCGTTCAAAGAACGGGGATGATGTAGTCGAACACGACGTGATCCAAATCACCGATGACCAAGTGCCGAACGGACGGCACCTCCGCGTTCAACACACGTACGGGACGGGAGACGTCTCCTCCTTCTTGATCCAGCAAGGGGGGAGGAGAGGTTGGTGATGATCCAGCAGCACGACGGCGTGGTGGTGGATGCAGGGCGTCACAGTAGCAGGGCTTCGCCTATACTACAAGAGACAGAGATGTAACAGGGAGAGAGGGAAGCACCAAAAGCGTAGCATCAAGTCCCTCCTCTCCCCCACTATATATAGGGGTGCCAAGGGGGGGGGCCGGCCCTAGGAGATGGATCTCCTAGGGGGGGGCGGCCAAGGGTGGGGGGCTTGCCCCCCAAGGCAAGGGGGCGCCCCCCTTTTAGGGTTTCCCCTAACCCTAGGCGCATGGGCCCCTTAGGGGTGGTGCCCCAGCCCACTAAGGGCTGGGTCCCTTCCCACTTCAGCCCATGGGGCCCTCCGGGATAGGTGGCCCCACCCGGTGGACCCCCGGGACCCTTCCGGTGGTCCCGGTACAATACCGGTAACCCCGAAACTTTTCCCGATGGCCGAAACAGCACTTCCTATATATAATTCTTTACCTCCGGACCATTCCGGAACTCCTCGTGACGTCCGGGATCTCATCCGGGACTCCGAACAACACTCGGGTTACTGCATATACATATCTTCACAACCCTAGCGTCACCGAACCTTAAGTGTGTAGACCCTACGGGTTCGGGAGACATGTAGACATGACCGAGACGACTCTCCGGTCAATAACCAACAGCGGGATCTGGATACCCATGTTGGCTCCCACATGCTCCACGATGATCTCATCGGATGAACCACGATGTCGAGGATTCAATCAACCCCGTATGCAATTCCCTTTGTCAATCGATATATTACTTGCCCGAGATTCGATCGTCGGTATCCCAATACCTCGTTCAATCTCGTTACCGGCAAGTCACTTTACTCGTACCGTAATGCATGATCCCGTGACCAGACACTTGGTCACTTTGAGCTCATTATGATGATGCATTACCGAGTGGGCCCAGTGATACCTCTCCGTCATACGGAGTGACAAATCCCAGTCTTGATCCGTGTCAACCCAACAGACACTTTCGGAGATACCCGTAGTATACCTTTATAGTCACCCAGTTACGTTGTGACGTTTGGTACACCCAAAGCACTCCTACGGTATCCGGGAGTTACACGATCTCATGGTCTAAGGAAAAGATACTTGACATTGCAAAACTCTAGCAAACGAACTATACGATCTTTATGCTATGTTTAGGATTGGGTCTTGTCCATCACATCATTCTCCTAATGATGTGATCTCGTTATCAATGACATCTTATGTCCATAGCCAGGAAACCATAACTATCTGTTGATTAACGAGCTAGTCAACTAGAGGCCTACTAGGGACATGTTGGTGTCTGTTATTCACACATGTATTACGATTTCTGGATAACACAATTATAGCATGAATAAAGACAATTATCATGAACAAGGAAATATAATAATAATGCTTTTATTATTGCCTCTAAGGCATATTTCCAACAGTAGCGGTAGCGCGCATGTCGAGGCGACAGTGGGGGAGACCTCGGGGCGGCGGCGTGGACCGCATGCCACGGCGCTACGGCCCAAAGGGGCGACGCAGTGGCAGTGTGTGCGTCCAGGTAGCTGCGGGGAGGACCTTGGGGTAGCGGCGTGTACCATGTGTCTTTGCATGACGACCCGAAGGGTCAACGATGCAAACGGCATGCGGGTCATGGCAGCCACGGGAAGGACCTCGGGGCGGCGACACTGCTGCCTGTAGGGACGACGCAGCGGCAACCCGTGGCTCGATCGGTGGTAGGCGCGTGCTTGGCGAAGAGCCCAAGACCGACCAAACCAATGGCGGCGCTATACGCGCCATGGTGGGGAAGACACGCAGACGAAGACGTGGAGACCATGTAGACGAAGACGGACTGGAGATGGAGACGTTGCAAACAAGCGGCCGATAGCAACGCATGAAGGCAGTCCTTGTGTGGCGCGTCCAGCCTTGCCGAACGGTTTGTGGCGAACTGGCCGGTTTAGAGTCGATGCCGAAGTCAAAGTAGAGGCACGTGAGGACGATGATGATGGGCGATGCAATCCGATCTATTATCGGTGAACCAAAAAAGAAGACCTATCAAGTGACCACCGGAGAGAAAACTGATCAAGGGATTGAAAAAACTGATCACAGGCCCAGATACTCCCCCTATCCCATAAAATAAGAGCATTTTTGACACTAGCGCACCAGTGTCAAAATCACTCTTATATTACAAGAAAGGAGTAGATAACACCAATATGGGCTGCCAATGGTCAAAACCCAATCATAGACACTAGTGTAGTGCAACAAGGTCCCCAAGACAACACCAAGGTCCCCAACATCACTAGTGTAAAAAATGTTCTTATATTATGAGATAGAGGGAGTGGAACTTTTGTAAGACGCGTATGACTGGGCAAGGTTTATCAGGGTAGGGGCTTGGGAAGAAAGTTTTCTAGCATCCTCAGCTCTGCACAAGTCAGCTAAAATTTGCGACGACTCCGCAAAACGAGAAACGTACGGCACCTGCACCGCTACGGCAGCCACTAACACGGTGTGAGAGCAGCGCGTCTGAAATGGTCAACAGATAGATTGTGCACCGGCGGCCGGGCTAGCTGTCCATTCTGACGCCTTGGAGGTTTAGATGTCAACTGCTGAAATTAAACAGTGTTAGCCGTCCATTCGTACTAGTATTAGCATATGCGTAAGGCATAACAACCGCCATGCGTAATCATCTTAGACGAATAGAATCATTCTAACTGCTGAAACTAGTGAAGCTAAAACATGCATAGCAGCCCCAGAATGCGTAATCCTACAGCCGGCCAGCACTTCGAATCATTGACCACACCCCTTTATTACACCTTCTTCAACAAGGCTGGATTTCAAAAACTAGTTCGCTAGGAATGTTGACCAACGTCATACAACCAACATTTTGTTTTTTGGCACGAACTATCTGTTGTTGAGGGTACGTAGTGCTGACCTTTTGGGCTTCACGGTGTATTTATACTCTCACTTCTGAACAAAACATAGCATCCATCCTAAACCTCTTGACAATACTGCCTCCACCAATCCTTGAGCATGTCTCTTGCCGTGATCCTTCTCGGGCTTCTCTTGTCATCGCATCTCTCCGCGTGTGGTGCTGCGATGGACACCCTTGCATCTGGCGGAGTACTTGCGGGAAACAACACCATCATCTCCAGCAACGGCAAGTTTGCACTTGGCTTCTTCCAGACAGGCAGTAAGTCGTCCCAAAACACCCTCAACTGGTATCTAGGCATATGGTTCAACAAGGTCCCCAAGCTAACTCCAGTATGGGTCGCCAATGGTGAAAACCCAATCATAGACCCTGCCTCATCGATGCTAACAATCATCAGTGATGGCAATCTTGTCATCTTGAACCAAGCCACCAAATCCACAATCTGGTCTGCCCAAACAAATGCCACAACCAACGACACCATCGCAATACTGTTGAACAATGGCAACTTCATCTTGCAGAGTTCCTCAAACTCATCTAATGTGTTGTGGCAGAGCTTTGACTACCCCACTGATACTCTCCTCCCTGGCATGAAACTGGGTTGGGACAAAGTCACTGGTTTGAACCGTCGTCTAGTTTCTAGGAAAAATTCCATTGACCTAGCTCCCGGAAGATACATCGACCAGTTAGACCCAAATGGTACAGATCAGTTCATATATACACTAAGGGACTCATCCATACCATATTGGTCGAGTGGGATATGGAACGGCGAGTACTTCCCCTCGGTGATGAATATGATGGCGTACAAAAACTATATGAATTATACACTTGTCAACAATGACCAAGAGAAGTACTTTAGATATGACAAATCACATGAGTTATTTGATTACTATCATAATGTGTTGGATGTCTCGGGTCAAACAAAGTCACTCATTTGGGTTGAAAGCTCAGAGGGTTGGAGAATGGTCAATGCTCTCCCCATGCTTCAGTGTGATGTGTTTGATGTTTGCGGGCCTTTCACCACTTGTAATGATTATACACTTCCATTCTGCAACTGTATGAAGGGCTTCTCCATTAGATCACCAAAAGATTGGGCGCTAGATGAACGAACAGGAGGTTGTGTGAGAAATACTCCATTAAATTGTGGGATCAACAAAACCATAAGTATACAAGACATGTTCCACCCTATGACATGTGTTGTATTACCCAATAATGGCAACAATATAGAGGATGCTAGGAATGCAGACAGATGTGCACAAGTTTGTCTAGGAGATTGCACTTGCACTGCATACTCCTATGATAACAATGAATGCTTTGTTTGGAATGGCGAGTTAATAAATATGATACAAAAACAATGCAATGACACGGTTAATAGTAATAGAGCCACTCTTTACCTTCGCCTTGCCGCCAAAGAAGTGCAAACGAGCTTGGACAACAATAACAACAACAACAGAAGATCATTGATCATTAGAGTGTCTGTTGGTGCAAGTTTTGCATTCTTTAGTCTATTGTCACTCTTCTTTCTATTAATGGTTAGGAGAAGAAGGAGTTTGTCTGCTCATAGGATGATTTTTCGTGAAGATAGTGTTGGCATTACTTCATTCAGATACCTTGACTTGCAACATGCAACAAAAAACTTCTCGGAGAAGCTAGGGGCAGGTGGTTTTGGTTCTGTATTCAAGGGGTTTCTAAATGATTCTTGTGCCATAGCAGTTAAAAGGCTCGATGGTTCTCGTCAAGGAGAGAAGCAATTCAGAGCTGAAGTGATGTCAATTGGAATCATTCAACACGTCAATTTAGTTAAACTAATTGGCTTTTGTACTGAGAGGGATAGTAGGTTGCTTGTCTATGAACACATGCAAAATCATTCTCTTGATTCTCATTTATTTCAGAGTAATCATACAGAAATGAAACTAACGTGGACCATAAGGTATCAGATAGCTCTTGGAGTTGCTAAAGGATTGGTCTACTTGCATGATAGTTGCCAGGATTGCATTATACATTGTGATATTAAGCCTGAGAACATACTTCTTGATGCTTCATTTGTCCCGAAAATAGCAGATTTTGGGATGGCAAAGTTTCTTGGAAGGGATTTTAGTCGAGTTCTCACGACAATGAGAGGAACTGTAGGATATCTTGCGCCTGAATGGATTAGCGGAACTGTTATCACACCAAAAGTTGATGTCTATAGCTATGGCATGATTTTGTTGGAACTCATATCAGGAAGGAGAAACTCGGGTGGAAACAGTACTTCTGATATTGATGTTATTTATTTCCCTGTGCTAGTTGCAACTAAGCTACATAAGGGCGATGTGGGGAGTTTGGTGGACCAGAATTTACACGGTGATATCAGTTTGGAACAGGTTGAAAGAGCTTTCAAGGTTGCGTGTTGGTGCATTCAAGATCATGAGTTTGATCGACCTAGCATGGCCGAAGTTGTTCAATATCTAGAAGGTTTTCTTGAAGTTGACATACCCCCAGTGCCAAGATTTCTTCAAGCTATTGCTGGGACTCCACACTCAGAATGTAAGCAAGATTTTATTTGTACATATTTATTAAAACATGCGTTATTATAGTCCAAGAATAGATGCAGGAAACATGCCAACCTTTTCAGCTATTGCCTTTTTATAGTACCATCAGAAGCATTGCTAGCATGCCGAACAACCTAACTATGTTCTATTTCTATATAGGTGTGCTAGCCAATCTGTAGCTGACCAAAGTTCAGAAGAGGCGGAGAATCTGGAAGATTTCAAATTAATCAAATTACGAAGCTCACACTATGTAGGAAGACGCATCACAACCTACAATCATGGAGCAAATCTTCCCTCCAGGGGCTGCGTGATGGACGAAAACTCCCAATTTAGCAGATGATCTATTACACTGAGTATCATTGAAGTTTATATGCACAATAATAGTAGCATGCAACTTAAATTGTATTATCGGGTTGTACCTCGTACTTATTGGGATCCATGCATAGCTTAGGCCAAGCCCACTATTTCTAACAGGTGCCGTAGCTCGTTGCTGGCCATGGCCACCTGCATGCGGACCCCGAGACCATGCACAATACTTCTATAGCTAGGAAGGGGCTGGAATAGGATACTAGAGGAGATAATTGTTTTTTTTCTCTTTTTATGAGAAAAGTATATTTGTAGTCCCTCAAGTTTACAAGAAGTCAACATCTAGTCCCTCATCTTTTTTTGTTGGCAATTTTTAGCTCATCGCGTTTCAAAACAAGAGACATTTCATCCAACCCGGAAAGAAGGGGGTAAATTGCCAATGTGTTCCCTGTTTTGGAATCCCACTTTGCCATGTGGCATTCAAAGTCAGCTCCATTACCATTTCCTCGACACTACTAGTAAGCTTGCACGTGCAATGAACGATTACACAATAGAAAAAAAATCTCGTTCATCTAATTATGAATAGACAAAAAAAATCATCATATTTAAATTCCCACATGCAAGATTCAACTGAATAGTTGCAGAGAAAATATTCCGGTAAGATTTTTGAACCTCTCTAGTTGCAAATTGAAATGCATAATCAATCTAATCATTGTAATAAATGCTTGATCATCTAAAATTCTAACAGCATGAATGTTCTATAATCATCTCAAGCATCAGATAAAAACATATTCATGTGAAGCAAATTGATTATACAAGTACATATTTCTTTTGATCACAAAAAAAGTACAATATTCCATTCACGAAATCCTTAAGTATGCACACACAATGGAATCAAATATATCCATATTACATCGCAACAAAAAAACTCTGATCTTAAATGTTTGCGTCACTGATTCCTGTAACTTGTGTTGTCTCATGCCAATGGACAAGCTCCAAGGTTTACAAAATAAGTCCTAAAGCCACATCTTTTGAAAAGGCACACATAAAATTCGAGAATTCCATTGTCTGCACTCATTAAGTCTAGTACGTTCTCTTCTTTGCCATGAACTTCAGGAACTTGAGGCGTCCGATTTCTTCGTGTGAGTGCCAGCTTGCCATTTATGTGTATGCAACAGACAATTAGCTGAAAATCTAATTATATACAACTTAAAAAATACAAATGATAGGAATATTTGGCAGAGGTTTGAGTTGTGCAATGCCGGAACTTCCTGCCATAAGAATCGAAAGTACAAAAGAGTAGCAAACATCATTAATGAAAGAGCCAACAAGAATCCTATGGGTTTTATGTTACAGATCAACACTGACACCCTTAAAATGGTCATCACTAAAAAGACCAACTAAAAATATTAAGAATGCAAAGTACAAGATCCCAATTTGCATCCTAAAAAGATAAATAAATTGTTGTCGATTGGAACTGGTAGCATCCACAATAGCAGAAACCGGACTCTCAAAACCGACATGCATACAGGCTCTCAGGATTATTATATAGTTGATAGAAGGATACATGTTTTTGCGCCTTGTTCCCATGGTAAATTTGTGCCCCCCCCCCCCCCCCCCCCCAAACCCAACAACCCCTGTTCCGAGTGCTATGAGCATGAGAAGGGTAAATAGAAACACAACTGTAGGCCTACAAAGTGAGAGCTGGAAACTTAATAGAAGGTCATGTATACCAGGTGGTTGCCAATAGACAATCGCCCAAGCTTCTTGGTTTATGTTTTTCCTTCAGAAGCTCCACATAATCACCTTCGGAAGAACACTTCAGTAGACCAAGAAATGAGTTCACATCTTGATAGTTAAAAAATCACTTATTAGATTTAAAAAGATTTACGGATGAGTATTAGATGATACACAGCGAACAGTAAGCATACGCCTCATTCTGCACTTGGGAGCCTAATGACTTTTTTAGCCAATATATGCAGCTATGCGTGTCAGGAACAACTTTACACATTCAGTTACATCCGCGTGAGCATCCGTGCTGCTGGTATCGTGCTCTCAGCCATTTATGCAGGGCCAAAAGTTGCATTACAAAAAAATTAGACATTGAAGACAGTGTCATGGGTTGAATCGAGATGCTAACATGCATGTACATGTGGTTACAATTCCTATAGGATTTTAAAAAGATCAGATTACCTATAGGATTTAACAGAAGATCAAATTACCTAATCAGGTCCAGGCGTATTCTTGATGATGCAGAGTGCGGGATGGCCACCGACGCGTACACCTACGCCCGGATGCTCCATGCTGCGGCCGCACAGCCGGGATGCCGCATCGCCGTCCACGGAGGGGTGGGCTATGCACGCCCTCAGAGCCGGGCTCGACGATGCGCAACCCACTCGCCCCTGGGTTCCTCGCTGGCGTGGACTGCCGCTCTGCCCGGTTCGATGCCCAGCTCGGCCTCGTCGAGCTCCTCGTTCATGTGCTGCACGCCCGACTTTGTCCTGGCAGTTGGTGGGGAACAAACTCCAACAAGATATCCTGTGTGTCTTCCTCACGGACAGTCCCAAGGTACCTCTCCTCAAAGCACAGAAAATAGATCAAGCAACTACAGGAGCTAAATAGATCAAACCAGCAGTCCTAATGAGCGTATATTGCTTTCAACACAACCAACAGTCCTAATGGGCGTATAAGGGAAGGGAGTACTATTGAAAAGAACCTCAAGATCTATTTGGTCAAGCAAAGCTTGAAATTACCGCAAGTTGTAATCGCCAAAAGCCATGCATTCACTTTAGCTTCTTGTATTGTAAGTATGGATTGCAATCTAAGAGTACCAGTTTAATCGGCTAAAATATACTGTAACTCAGATCTCTCGTCGCATCTAGAGTTTTACTCGAGCAAAAATAAAATGAAGATGAAACTGAGCCAAACACATACACAGTGTCTAACTCCAACCATGGATTGTTTGAACAAGTTACTCGCTCAGGAGATAAACGTCACCCATAATCCCCACGAAAAAAATTATATGAGACCAGGTCTCACGGTTAGCAGGTGAGACCCGCCCTGATGAATGACACGTGTCATTCACAAATCAAAAAGTATCTAATCTCTTCCCGTCCTGATTTCAAGTAGGAGTAGGGTAGATGCTTTGTGATTTGTGAATGTCACGTGTCATCCATCAGAATGGGTCTCGCGTGAGACACGGTCTCATAGAATTCTTTTCCTCTAATCCCCATGTCTACAGGGAGATAGAAACATACAGGACAACCAAATTTACACACATTTATTTGATTTGAAAAGCACTAAGAAGGATTTGCAGACGAACCAACACGGAAATAAGATGGCCACTTCCCTTACCTTGGATCCAGACGGCGGCACTGTCGACCTGAGGGACAACGGCCGCGGTGGCAGACTCGAGGCGACAGGCGGCGGCTTCGACCCGAGGCCGGCTGCGTCGGTGGGAGGTGGGGCAGCGCGACGGGGAGAGTGGAGAGGGCTCGCTGGAAGATAGCAGCGGGGGTGGGTGGGTCGCGGCCTCGAGAGGGCAGGGTTTGGGCAGGAGAACGCTACTGGAAGAAAAAACGGTGGCCAGCTTGCGATTTGGGTGGCAATTCGATCCACATAATCAGGGTGTTGCGGCACGTAGCGGAGGAAGGTTTGGCAGACGTCTGTCCGGGCAGAACATTTAATCCGGACCCTTAGATTAGATCGCAGACCATAAAAAAAATCTGAACTGTTCAATCTCATTAGGCGGAGAAGATCATGCGGTGCTGGTTAATCCGTGTACAGTAAGTTTGGGTGGCTGTAGAAAAGAAAATGTTTGCTTTTCTAATAATAGTGTAAGTGTAGACGTAGATATAGATAGATGTAGATGTAGATGTAGATTTTCTTCTTCTGTCTGTGTGGGGTAGGCATTTTGTCGAGCACCTTGTGTGCCACCAACTCTTTACATATATACTCGGGAACGGTCGGCTTCTTGCTGCTTACCAGCACAGACCACGGTGCGGATTCTTGGTTCGTCCCCTGCTGCTCCTGCTAGCCCTCACCAGGGCATGTCCATGCACCAACTTGCAGACGCGGTTCCACGATGACGACCATCGCCTCTGGTACTACGCCTTGCACCCAATCACGTCTGTGTGAGCCAACATTGCTGAGGCTCTGCAAGCCTGCATCCCGTGCGCTTGCCTACGCCACTCCACTCTCTCTTATCTCTTCTTCCTCTACTGACTGGTGCCGCACACACAAATACAAGCTCACGCTCCATGAAAATTGTGTTTGCGCTGAACCTGCTCCCTCACTTTTCTCCATTTACCCTCTGTGTATCCACCGAGCATAGTGGTACTACCGCGGCATGCCGTCCTCGCCCATATTATCACCTTTAAAATCCACCATGGACATCATCCACGGTACAACTCTGCACGCTCCTATAAACGGTCCATCCGAGCATCTCTTCTCTCACCACCCTCCTTGTAAACATCCCAATCGAGCCTGAGCGAGCCATCTCTCCTTTCCAAACTGATGTCCTGCAAGTGCACATAGCTTGTAGCATAATCTACGATAAGTAAGTGTCCAACCCACGTGGAACAAATTGTATGACACTACTAACCTCACAAAAAGTTTTCACCAAGTAGTTAGGGACGTGCCCAAACAAGAGTTTGGAAATAGTTTACTTTTATCGGGTGCTAGGGGAAATAAATAAAGAGGGGTTTTATCTAACTACGAATGAAAAGGTAAAAACTGAAATAAAAAGGGACTAAATGAAATGAGGTGGTGCTTGAGTAGTAAAGGCATTCTCAGGGATGGTTCAGAGTCAATCAACACTACTAGTACGGTCTGCATAACATATGCACACATATAGTTCTAGGTCTGCATCTCTAATCCACTTTGTAGGATCAAAGAGTATCGACTAGATGATGGGAGGTGAATAGGAGATTTAATTTTTCTTCTGAAAAGCAAACCTCTTGGCACAACACAGCTGAATAAAATGAACAGGGGCAATTCCACTTGAAGATGAACGATAGATATAATTGACTTAGATGAAAAACTAATATAAGCTACTGCGAGATAGTCTCATCAGAATTAAAGCTAGAAGAACAACTAAGTAACAGTAGATGAAAACATGCGACACATAGAGACATGTCATCTTAAGATGAGCAGGTTTCTTTCCTTTTCACATCAAGGTGAGCAGAGCACTCCCATCCCATCCTATCCAAGTTCAGCAAGACAGTACATAGCTCTGTCTGTAGCAAGTTGACCAACACGGCAATCAGGTTTCTCGTGCACAATACTATCATTCCTGAGATGCAGCAGTAAGAGGTGATTTTGGGTACGTAGAAGCAATGTACATAGAAGCCCCCAAATCCATTTTACTTTTTTACACACATGGTGCACACACACTGAGACCCACACGAACATGAATGAGCAGCAGGGAAGCACACTGGCAATGAAGCCCCCTGAATTTTTATCATTTGTATGATAAGGTTTTTCACTGATAGTGAGCAGTGTAGAAATGCATGCTCTAGCCAATGCAACCAAAAAACTGATCTGATGGAAGAGACTGTGCAGCACATTATACGTCAACACTCCCCTTCACGTGTGGCTCCCTCAGGCCTAAACGTGGACTGAAAGTGGGCTGCAATTTAATTGCGTCATCCGGTTCTTGAACTCAAGACCTCTTGGCTCCGATACCAGCAAGAGAGCGAAAAAACCAGGAGCAAGGGCTCGGGAAAAAGACTCTCTAGGGCAGCCGGTCAACACGACCGGCGGACGAACCCTAGGTCGGTGGCGGTCATGGAGGCCGACCGCCCTGGGGGCAGCGCGCGGGTGTGGAAGCCGCGGAGGCTAGGGTTTAGAACCCGAAAACTGATACCATGTAGAAGTGCATGCTCTAGCCAATGCAACCAAAAAACCGATCTGAAGAAAGAGACTATGCAACACATTATACGTCAACAAGCAGTAGTACACGTTCAGAACACACGTTGGTGATGCGGAAATCTACTTTGTTCTGCCCCCATTTAGAGCTGAAAAACAGAGTTCCAGTTCGGTGTAACTAGCTAGTAAGCAAAGGTGCATCAGTAAAAACATGTAGCTATCTCGCAGAGTTGCACTTCATTGGGGCCTTGGTACCTGGCATGAATGAACGTTCTGCAGTGTTGTAGGCACACCCATTAATTGTTGGAGTCGTCGGGTCAGTGAATAGCAATCCTTGGTGCATTCTGTCTTCCTTTGGGTGCCCTGAACTGTTCAGCAGCATCTACACCTTCTCCATTGCAGTCATACCTGCAAAATTCGGCCAGCCATTTAGCGGCATCTAAACCTTCTCCCTATACATAATGTCCCTCTACTCAGAGTAGAGGGGAATCCATAATCTCCTTCTTCCCTTTGCAGTGCCAGTGTTCAGTAAACAAAGTAATCATAGAACTCAGAATAAAGACAGAACAAAGTAGTGCTTGATAAATGGAGGGTTTCTAGATTTCATAAGCTGCATTACCTATAGCTGTTGTGCAAAAACAATAACCAGCAGTTTTTACTAGACAGGCGTGAGAAAATTAGTGTTTGGGTTGAACGCTGTCAGTATGTATCTATTTAATATAGGCGATTAGAAAGCTTGAGCACTGAAAAGTGATATGGCTCAAAAATGAAAAATAAGTAATGTTCACATTAAATGGTTTTGAGGTGTTCTTGGTACAAATGATAACCGGCACTAGTCCTACTGTCAGGGCAATAATATATGAGGTTATTGATCCTACAATACTTCAAGATGATAGCATTAATGCACCCGAATCAAGCATGTCACATGGGAAAAAGAAAAGAACAGGCGGTTGGTGACAATGAGAAGACAACAGGAAGTGCCACCATGTCAGATACCTGGCTGCTTGGTTACATCTTCAAGCGTACAGAAGGTTTCAAAGTTGAATTCTACCACATGAAGTTATGTTCACAAAGCTACAACTGGATAAAGAACACTAACTTACCAACAGCTTTATCATCTATTTAAGTTGTCTGGAGCTACCTAGATAGGCGTGGGAAATTAGTGACCTATGAACTTAGCTTGGGCCCGTAATTAAATAATTATATTCCATTTAAACACTTAAGCAGCTGGCCTTCATTTTACGTGGTGGTCAATCCATGAACGTACACCTACTCCACATGATATTAAATATTACTAATACCATCACATAATCAATGAGATCATCATTACTAAACGTATGGTTCACTCTAACCAAAAGTTGCCATCGGATAAAATATATAAAATAAAATAATAACAAAGAAAAAGTAAGACAACCTTATTTTTTGGGTTCGCCTCTACACGTTGTTGGTTGGGCCACATAAACAAGAGTAAGTTGCACTAGCTCCTTGCTAGCTGCAACTATGACACTCAAATTGCTATTAGTTTTAAGCCAACACCTGGCATGTTCGGTTACAGCAACTCTAGTTGATTTTGCATATCTTCCTCCCTTTATAATAATTGTCAATATGGAGGCTAGAGGGACAAAACATATATCAACAGAATCATCGTAAGCTCATTTGTCTCCATAATTTTTGGGGGACGCTCCACCAAAAGATGGGGTCTAGACTCCGTATTTGAAGAATGTGGGGGGCTATTTTGTAGAACGCCCAATCCAATCAATGCGTGGGAGTGTAGTTTTAGCCACATCTTTCTCCAATATTCTCTTCAGTTTCTCCCCAGTTCTACAAGGTTTTTGTTGTGTTCGTGTTCTCCCTAGTTTATGGTATAACCCCCCCCCCCCCCACACACACACACACACCATTTCCCACTGGTAAGAAGGTACCACATTAATGGCGTGTCGCTCACAGACCCACCATTTCCATCTCATCCTTCCCATTTCCCGACATGCACCGCCTTCTGCGCGTGCTAAAAATGCCCATTAGTGACACAGGTAGGGGCACACCACCCAATCCCTAGCCACCTCTCACCAGATCCGGTTCCACTACCCCTTTCCGTCAGTCGCATCCCTTGTTCGTCCCTTTCCTGCAATATTGTTGCGTTACAATGCCTCGTACTAGTTTAACCTCCTAGTAGGGGGAGAACAAGCCCCCGCAGGTGGCGCAGGGCGACGGGGCATCCTCACCATTATTCTTTGCGGCTCTCTCTGTCTGCGATGAGGATGCCCGCTGCGGCAATGATATCTAGCGTTGCCGGCTCTGGACTCTACCCTTGACGCAACATACGAGCAACAATAGCTAGAGCTTGCGACGCGCAGGTCCATTGATGACACCACATTTCAGGAAGGAGCGCCAGTGCCACTTGGCCACAGATGAGCCTTTGGACTCCAACAACAAGCTCAGAGTCGACTTCGACAACGACAATGGCTCTGAGTAGATGTTCGTGATCCCAAAGTCCGCCGCAAATACCAATGTCGATTAGTGATGTCATTCCCCTACAAACTAGTAGTTTGTAGTTTAGTTTATGAAAATGGCATATTACCCATTTGCAACTTTGTTGTCAGTGTTATTCAACTTTAACTGGATGTTTAGATGCCTCTAATTAGAATTAGAAATACCTAGTGTGTGCAAAGAAATGAAGGAAAATTGAGAAAAAGATATGGAGGCAGCGTTTTGGTGAATCGCCTCCACGGTCACTAAAAAAAATCCTGATTCGTTGATTATCACCTAGATGAGAATTAACAAATTATCATCTATAACTCCAATGCAAATATGATTTTACGCAAACGTTTATGCCAAAAAGATTTTTCTCTTTTTATGTTGACTTACATTTTATATTTTATATTATGAATTTCATTTACGCTTCTTTTTCATGTTGCACCTCCATGCAACTAACCCTATATATAAGCTCACCAGGTCACGGCAACTGTAGTTGCATGCCGTGTACACTTTCAGTTGCATGCGTGCCGTATCTGTGTCCAACTACAAGTCCATTGGGTGCACATAACTGCAGTTGCACGCCCATCAGTGTTCGCATTTATATTATTTTAGCTTCATTTTTTTGTCATTTCCACGCCGCACTCAACTACACTTTCATGCATGGTCATGCATTTGGGCGCAACAACTACAGTCGCACATCCGCGTACAGGCACGCAAATTTAGTTACACCTCTGTGTACGGGCGCACAAGTATAGTCTCACCACCATCAGCTATGTACAACTGCATATCCACTCGTCGCACACAATTGCATGTCACCGAAAACGCACAATTGCTTGTCCGTCGATCCTACACAACTGCAGGTGCACGCCCACAAGTGTGATGCGTCAGTGGCTGGAGTGATTGGACCTTTTTTATAGCTGGTAGAAGGGTTGAAGGTCTTTAGAGGATTGAGGTGGCGAGCCATGTAGGAAGCCTCAGCGAGCGCATGAGAACGGAGGCGCCCACCCTTAATCTCCGCGTCTGTTGTGGTCAGGCAAGCATGGCAATACACTTGCAGGAACATGTCGAAAGAGCACGGGAGAAGACGAGGGGTGACGCGTGTGCACATGTTTATGCTTATACACCCATGTGTGATACAACTTACATTACACATGACCATTTCTTAGTAATCGTGCGAACTAAGTCGCTGACGATTCACACAGACAAATATGCATTGGACCTAGTCATTGCACACTTTGGCTATCTATGAAAAGTGTGCAAATCATGGCACACAATTTCTGCAGACAAGCTGTTTGTGATGTGAAACCTCACTGCTAACGATTGAACTATGTGAATCATGTGTACGAGACATGTCGGTTTTAACAAGGTATGAATGATGTGTTCTCTATCTCACATCATTGATCTGCACGCACATGTTTGTTTCCTCTAACTATATCACACACACTAGGACGGGGGGAAACAAAATATTAAATTGGATGTACTCATCACATCAATTTGTGATCGACGTCAGAAGGCTATAAGTTTGTGAGTACATAATTAATACTCCCTCCATTTCATAATGTAGTGCATATAAATTTTCTGGAAAATCAAACTTTACAAACTTTGACCAAGTTTATAGAGAAAACTATTTATATCTACAATACCAAATATATACAATATGGAAGTATGTCTTGTAATGTATCTAAGGATATGTATTTGGTATTCTAGATGTATCTGTTCTTCTCTACAAACTTGGTCAAATTATATAAAGTTTGACTTCTCAAAAACTGTATACGCACTACATTGTGGAACAGAGAGAGTATAAGAAATACCGCCACACACTGTACGAAATGCAGAAACAAAATACTAAACTGAATGTAATCATCACTGTAATTTCTGATCAACTTCACAAAGTTTGTGAGTATATACAATAAGAAACACTGTTCATGGTCGCCGGGATGGAAAACAGAGAGCAGCAAATCAATACAAAAAAATGATGGCAATGGTGCATGCGAGAGCAGCCGTACTCCTGCTGTTCAAATATATAGGACCTGATACATTTTTTGAGGTTACCTTTGACCACTGGTTAGAGCAAAAAAATGAAATGCATGTTACACAAAGCATACTGTCAAATTCATGTGAAAGTAGGTTCTAATGATATAAATTTTATATCATACATCTCATATTTGCCACTATATATTTGGATGGAGGGAGAATGTGTTCTTTCTTTTTTTTAACACGGGAATATGTATTCTGCTGGGTGACAGCTGTACGACTCAATAACAGCCCAGAGTCCAAGTAAATAAGAAACAACTTGTTATTATTGGGAAAATATCACATGATACCACCATTCAAGTGATACCATGATACCAGTTTAAAAAAAAATCCAATTTTAGATGTGTCAAAAAAATTCGATTTTTTTGTGAATATTCATCGCATATATGTCTAACTCCCATAAAAAAATTCAGATCAAATTGTGAATATTCATCGCATTTTGATCTGAATTTTTTAGGGGAGGTAGACATATATGTGATGAACATTCATAATTTTTTCGAATTTTTTTGACACATCTAAATTGGATATTTGAAACTGGTATTATGGTATCACTTGAACGGTGGTATCATGTGATATTCTCCCTGTTATTATTGTGCCGTTTGTGACTCATAATTTTAATAATTGATTTTCCTTTCCACACGGCGAACTAAAGCACACGCTCTTCGGCATGCCGTGGTGAGGTGAGTGAGCACTTGCACGCGTTGTTGTATGGTGTTATATGTTCCAAGGAGGTGGTAGAGAGAACCCCTTATATCGTGGTACCAAGTCTGAATTCCCTTCCGATCTTCTTGTGGGACTAGATTTTACAGATGAAATGCCACCGTAAATAGGCCGTTGAAAATGTCCAGTAATTTATTTGTCTATGTATGTTCTTTTTTCTTGCGGTCTATATATTCTACGTCTCTCCAAGCAGAAAGAAGCCAACAGATTGGTTATCTTATCACTGCACTTCCAAGCTGCTGGCCATGGAGATGGAGCGCTGCTTAAGCTTGTATTTCATAGGCATATCCACGGTGCTAGCCCTCTGGTTTCTCATATTCTTTGGCAGCAAGAGAAACCCCAAGAAGAAGCAAGTGCCTCCCGGGCCGTGGACTCTCCCGATCATCGGAAGCCTCCACCACCTCGTTGGTGACCTCCCACACCGCAGGATGATGAAGATGTCTCGCCAGTATGGGCCGCTGATGCATCTCAGGCTAGGTGAGGTCCCAACAGTAATCGTCTCAAGCGCTGAGGCAGCGGCACTGGTTATGAAGACCAACGACCTCGACTTCGCAAGCCGGCCCCGCAGTCCGTTGCAGGATATCATGGGCTGTGGCGGTATGGGCATCATCTTCGGCCCCTACGGTGATCGGTGGCGCCAGATGCGCAAGATCTGCATCGTGGAGCTCCTCAGTTCCAAGCAGGTGAGGCGTATGGAGGGCATCAAGGCCAACGAGGTAGGTAACCTCCTCCATTCCATCGACGCCGCCGGTGCTACTGTAAATGTGAGCGCGAAGATGGCAACACTCAGCAGCGATGTCGTGACGCTGGCAGTTTTCGGCGGCAAGTTCACACGGCAGGATGAGTACCTCCACGAGCTAAGCAAGGTGAACGAGCTTATGGGCAGCTTCTGCCTCGTGGACCTTTTCCCGTCATCACGGCTGGTGCGGTTGCTCAGCAATGGTGAGCGCCTTATGAGGAGGAGCTATGGCCGTATCCAGCACATCATCACTGAGATCATCGAGGGGCGCAAGGCTGCGCGAGCTGCCGGTGGCCATGCCCGCAGCACCAATGATGAGGACCTACTGGACGTACTACTCAGGCTGCAGGAAGATGACTCGTTGACCTTCCCTCTAACTTCAGAGATTATCGGAGTCGTCATTTTTGTGAGTACTTTTTCCTCAAGAATCTACAATAATTTTATTGGTTGAGGATTTCGTTGAAAATTTTGATGTTGACTTCAATCATTTTTCAACACATGGGCTCAACTAATATAACGACATAAAAGATATAGAGTAGATGGACCATGTCATGCCATGAAGCAATTTACAATTTTATATACTATATTTGTCATATGCATCATCAGATTCTTGGCACGCAGAGTCAAAATAAATCCCGAATAGATTGGTACTACTGGTACTTCTGTAGGTGAAACGATTTATGTTTGCATTTACACATACACAGTGGTTCATCCCATAGGACATATTTTGTTTCAACTTAATATTTTTCTCTTTACAATATAAATCGTAAATACCCATCGTTGTTTACAGGACATATTTGGAGCTGCTACTGAGACCACCGGAACTGCAGTGGAGTGGGCTATGTCAGAGCTATTGAACAACCCTGAAGCAATGGCTAAAGCACAACAAGAAGTCCGAGAAGTGCTAGGCCAAGGTCGACATGTCATCAAAAGTACCAACCTCAACGAGCTCCGATACATGCAGATGGTCATCAAGGAGGTGTTAAGGTTGCATCCTCCGGCTCCGTTGCTCGTCCCCAGAGAGACGAGAGAGGACTGTGAAATCATGGGCTATAACATGCCTAAAGGCACTAATATATTTGTTAATGTCTTTGCAATTTCCCGGGATCCCAAATATTGGGACAACCCCAAAGAGTTCAAGCCGGAGAGGTTTGAGAACAGCAATGTCGAATATTATGGGACGCATTTTGAATTCACTCCTTTCGGGGCTGGGCGAAGGCAATGCCCTGGGATATTGTTTGCCATGTCGACCGTGGAGGTTGTCTTGGCAAACCTACTCTACCACTTTGACTGGGTGCTTCCTGGAGGGGCAAGTGCAGAGTCAGTGGATATGTCTGAGAAATTTGGGGTCAGTGTAAGGAGAAAATTGGACCTGCAGCTGATAGCCATTCCATATAAACGTTCCAAGGCTATTTCGATATAGACATGGTAATGCATATGCATATAACAACACCTTTACTGAACCAGGATGCCTGTGTTGCCCTGTATCTCTATACATTACTGTAATAAGAATAGGGCTCTCATTGGAAAAGTTGCACTATCAAAATATTTTCAACATTTATTCGACATTAGCTATGTAAAGAATTATCTCTGTATAAATATTTACAAGTACCTCTATGAAAAAAGGTCTGAGCAAGTTTGTCACTATATAGCAGACCACATACTTTTCTTGCTCACCATGATTCTTGCATTACCAGCTCCACTCCATGAGCAACGGCGCAACACGTGGAGTAGGGGTGAGGCTGTGGGTGGGTCTCTCTACAGCATATCTACGATGGTACGCTCGTGCCTCTGCGAGTGGGCCAGTCTGCCTCTCCGCCTACATGAAATGTGTCGCGTGGGTCCTCAGTGTACTACAAGTGGGTCTCTTTAGTGCCACTAATGGCAATGACGCTGATCTTCTCTTGGAGATTTTCTTCTGTTACCTGTGTTTTTTGTTGGGGATTTTATTGGTAGTTTTTGGTGTAGTTTTTTCAGGTGAGGGGGTGCATGTCTTTTCCTTTTGCTTAGTGCCCCTGCCATGTAGCCTTGAGAGCGAGAGATCACAACGTTCTTTTTTTCTATCTTGTAATATATAAAGAAGGGCGCACAAAATACGTGTTCTCTAATATTGTCGGGGAAATATACCATCTAGAGACAGAGACGTAGTTTTGAAGTTACTGCATACTGCACATGGTTCAAACTTATTCCACACCTCTAGTAAAAAGTGTAACAAAAATTAGTAAACTTTGATCTACACTTTCTTTCAGCTGGGCGGCCTGGCCGAGTAACATATTGGCTAGCAGTTAGCTAGCTTATCCGCTATTTTAAACCAAGCTGTAAACTAGCTTTAAGTTTGTAAGTACATGCATAATTAATAATTAGTCAAAGAGTATTTCGCAACACAAACATGACCACACCCATCTAGTACCCATCAGAAGCTCGTTTTCTATTCTCAACCATAAAGTAGACCAAGGAAAATTTCGAATACATTCCAATCGATGACGCATTGCCGTGTGAGTTAGTAGAAAATCGTATGTTTTCTCCTTGTCCGAGCTAATTAGCCATCACTATATTATATGTTATAAGGCTGCTGCTAATAGCCGCCCCTACGTCATATAATATAAAACATTTGTTCCGAGGATTACCAACAAAAGTCACTATGTTATATGTTCTAAGGCGGCTAATAGCCGCCGCTATGTTATATATTAACAGGGAGCCATTATGTTATATGTTATAAGACGTCTAGTAGCCACCCCGATGTTATATTTTATAATGGTCAATTTGCACCTGTTGATCATTTCTTGTTTGACTGTTGTTGAGAGAAATTTTACACTAGAACTTCTCCCTGGGCTTGTTGGGGGAGATTTTAGATGGCTAGGCTATAGGGGTGATCAGAAAAATTGGTAGACTCTTTGAAATATCAGGATTAAGTTGACATTTCACAAGTGTTACATCGCCCCAAAGATGTTGTTTCTATGAAACAACAATGGATTGTATTATGGGATCATAGTACTCAACAACTCTTTGAAGCTTTCGTGAGGCAATGTAAGCATGTGTTGAGGCATTTGAAGTACCGACCACTATAGAAAAAAAATCAATTTTTTGCGTAGTGTACAGCTATTTGCCAATTGTTTTCCAGGGGTCCCCAGCAAAGTTACTGAGTAGCATATAAAAACACACGGCAAATAACAAAGACATGGTATAGCTCTATCTTTGTTGAGAGCCAACAAAAATAACTCGAGAAACGCACCACACTCGGCAACATTGGAATAAGGCACTCATCAATCACAAGGTGCTTGTCAAACAGGTAGCCACTTGTCCAACCTCGATACACTTGACAGAGCCGTTATGGTGGGGCCTGTTTGCCGAGTTCCCTGGGTTAGGTATGATATTCTCTTGGAGATGTTCTTTGGTTATCTGGTTTTTTTCTTGGATATGATATTGTGTGAGATATGATTTTGGGGTGTTTCTAGTTTTGGGGTGTTTCTGGTAAGAATGATAACCCGCAGTATTCTTGCTCTCAGGGTAATAATATATGAGGTTATTGATCCTACAATACTTCAGCATGACAACAATACAACCGACGGACTAATTAAGGCATAGCCTAGTGGTAAAAAGGGCCTGATGCATTCCCACTCTCTCATATGGGCATCCCTTACAGTCTTTCTGTAAAAAAAGAGACTGCAATGCAACCGAATCAAGCATGTCATAGGGGTAAAAGAAAAGACCCGGTGGTTGCTGACAATGCGAAGATAACAGGAAGTGCCACGATGGAGGCATGGTGATACTGAGATAGCTTGCTACTTGGTTACACCTTCAAGCGAACACAGGGTTTTAAAGTGGAAATGTACTGCATGAAGTTATTTGCACAAAAATACAACTGGATAAAGAACACCAACTTTCCAGCGGCTTTATCATCATCTATTTATTCCGAGGGAACTAATTTAACTTGTCTGGACCTACCTAGCTAGGCGGGGGAATGAGTTACCTAATGATCTTAGCTTGGCCTTGTAATTAGCTAATTGTATCCCATATTAAATGCTTAAGCAGCCAGCCTTCATTTGACTTGGTGGTCAATCCATGTACGTACACCTACTCCACGTGATATAATACCATCACGTAATCAATGGCATCATCACTATCTAACATATGGTTTCACTCTCACCAAAAGGTGGCATCATATATAAAATAGTACTCATTCTGTCGCAAAATAAGTGGCTCAACTTTGTATTAACTTTAGGGGTACATATAATATAAATAAAATAACAAAGATAAATTAAGACAACCCTATCTGTTGTGTTCACCCCTACACATTGGTTGGTCCATATAGATTTCTAGCCAACTGCAGCATGGCCTCCAGCGATCTTTGAGAGAGTGTGGTCTGCAGCAATCTTCGAAAGAGAATATGGCGAGCGAAGAATTAATATTGTAGTATATGATTAGCTATTGACGAAATAGCGATGAGATAGATTTAGCAGAACCATAATCTAAAGAGGCATGCACAGAATAAATTTAAGCATCATGATTTGAACTCTAGCGTGTCAAGTCATGCACCCACAATTTCGCCATTGCACCCAGAGCAATCTTCTTCAGCCATAGTATGTCACCATCCATGACTAGTCTTCCATTGTCCTTTTTTCTCCAGGAGTAGAAAAAAATTGTGGGCATTGTAATCTGGTCTCTGGGCAAGGTGGTTTTGCAAAGTCGTACTTGTGCATGTTTACTAGCCGAGCATTAAAAAAAACAATTCATGTTGTTTGAATATATTTGTGCTGCTCTCAGCCCTGCACTGATCCCTTCACGTGCTTTCACTATATAAAGCATGGGATCAGTACATTCATAGCCATAGACCCAGTGACAAATCCTAGCCGTGCAAATGGCAACCAAAAACTCTATACCTCCTCTGGTACAGGACGACGTGCACAAGCCCCGGCCTTACCCGGCAAGCCAATGGGGCGATTTCTTCCTCGACTACAAGCCATGTACCCCACAACAGGTAAGAGTTCCATACCACATGTATTTCCTAAAGACAGTCCGCAACAAGCTATGTCCTTTTCATCTCAGCAATCAGCAATGTGTCTCTGCAGTATCGGTCTATGGAGGGCACGGCTGAAGCTAAAAAGGAAGAGGTGAGGCAAATCATAATAGACACTGCCAAATGCTCTGACCTACCTCAGAAGCTGGAGCTTGTCGACACGTTGCAGCGTATTGGGGTTGACTATCACTATGGAAAAGAGATTAATGAACTTTTGTCTGATATACATGATGAAAATATTGAACTTTTGGACCTCCGTACAGCTTCCCTGCAGTTTTACTTGCTCAGGAAACATGGTTACTGTGTATCTTCTGGTACGTACGTACACTTCTACGGGTAAATGTTGTGGTACAAAAAAAAATTATATTTGCAGATATGAGTTACGGTATTACGAATTGAACTCGTGCAATGGTAAATATATTGTTTGCAAAAATCTATTATTTATTTACTTACCTGAATATCTGGATGTAAATATATATGCAGATGTGTTTTCCAAGTTTATAGACGACGATGGAAATATTGGAAGCACTGATGCTACATCTTTGTTGGGCCTCTACAATGCTGCATATCTCAGAACCCATGGAGAAAAGATACTTGACGTTGCCATGAGTTCCACAAAGAAGACCCTAAAATCTATTCTTAACAATTTGGACCTGACCATTGCAGACGAAATTAGACACAGCCTGGAAACTCCACTTTTCAGGGGGACTAACAGAGTTGAAACAAAGCGCTACATCTCGGCCTACGAAAAAAATTCTACAAGAAATGAGACCATACTTGAGTTTGCAAAGCTGGACTACAACCTCGTGCAAGGTCTGTACTGCGACGAGCTGAAAGATCTTACCATGTAAGGATCTCCAGTACTTTTAACACCTTTAGATATTATGAATTAACTATTATTAGTTGGAGACATATTCACATGTTCTTTTACAGATGGTGGAACGGATTTGACATCCAGACTCATCTAACTTGGGCGCGCAATCGAATGGTTGAGATTCACTTTTGGATGATGGGAGTTCTCTTTGAGCCTCATTATTCATACCCAAGAATCGTGCTAACAAAGCTGTTTACGCTTGTCTCAGTTTTTGACGACTTCTACGACAATTATAGCACCACAGAAGAAAGCAACATGTTCACTGCAGCAATAAACAGGTTGACTTTTGCCACGACACTTTCCATTCTATTTTCATTAGATCACTTGTAACTAATTTTAAGCACACCATATGTAAGCATATATGTACTGTAATTGGCTTCAAAACAACAGGTGGGACGAGCATGCAGTTGAGCAAGCCCCAGCATACATGAGGCCTTTCTACAAGGGTACAGTTGCTTCTATAAATCAGATTGAAGAGGATCTGAAGCTTCAGAAAAACAAACATGCTGAATTGGTGAAAAAACTGGTAATTACATATCATATCTCTAGTATACTTGACTAAAATTTTATGTGAGACAAAATTAGTAAATATCTTCCACAATTAAAATCTAGCCATCAATAAAAAAAATTCTCATCTCAAGAATACTATGTTTCAAGCAAGTACAAACTGTTAGTCATGTTGGTCATTATTGATGGGGAAATAATATTGATGAGGCGATGAATTGCACATGCTAGATCTTCACCTCCACTTAGGATGCATACCTTATGCACTACTCAACTCAAGCCACTTCCCAAAAGAAAAGAAAAAAGCAATCCCTTTCCTCCTCATTCCCACATTCTCTTCCTAAACTGTACTACACCCATATTCAGCAACGAAATGCAGGCCCCACAAACCCACTGGCCAGCTGTTGTCTGGTTCCTAACCTCTCACCACTTTCACTTTCCATAGTCCCAACAAGTCGCCCAACCAGTGGTGCTTGGGGCCAACCAGATTCGAACAACTATGGAGGTTGGGCCGGATGTCGCTGAGCTCTTGGACCGCTTGGGCCTGTTGTCTGTAGCAACGCGTAGGAGGAGCTGGCCTTGTCAGAGAAGTTGCTAACCAGCATGGATCGATGTCTCTTTTGGAGTCGGATAGAGGGATTAATGTGTCAATGGCAACTTTTGAATGTTGCAGTCGTCCGTTTTCTTTTTGTTGTGATCAGATGTGGATGATTCTCATGAGATTATTTTGCTGCCTTTTGGTTGGATGCCATAAATGATTTTGGTTCTTACAAGTACAGAATGAAATTATGTCAGATCATAAGTCATGCATATACCCATAAGTTACACATTTTTGCATTAATCTATCCATGCAAACCATGTCACCTCATGATGTCATGCACATTAGTCAAATAGTTACATTTTTTCATTAAGTTTTTTGTGGTCATGATCGGTATATGTGTTGGACGCTTGCAAAAAATATATGTAGGTCATGTTTCAATTTTTTGTTCAAAGATTGTTCACATTAAGTTCAATTTATGATTCAACATAAGAAAAAAAATGTTAGAGTTGTGGTATCGACTGGCGTGGGAAAGACCATAAAAGGATATTAAAGATAACTGAAATACATACTGAGATTAGAATTTTCTGTGGATTTTTGTAGTTTATTGATGCAGCAAACTGCTACCACGTGGAGGTGAAATGGCGGGATGAGAAGTATGTTCCAGCGAACCTCGAAGAGCACCTAAAAATCTCTGCGCCAAGCACTATATGTATGCAAATATCAAACATTGCGTTCCTATTAATGGGAGACATCACGTCAAGTGAGACTATACAATGGGCTTGGGCATACCCAACAATCATCAGAGCCGTCTGCATCATCGCCCGTGTGATGAATGACATTGTGTCCCACGAGGTAAATAATTTCTCTAGCAAACGTGATAGCAGTTTTGCACTATAAATATAATATTTGACCTTACAAAAAATTATTTTCTATCATTAAAGCGGGAACAAACTTCGCAGCATATGGTATCCACCGTGCAGACTTGCATGAATGAAAACGGGTGCACGGTAGAGGAGGCAAATGAAAAGCTTAATGAAGTAGTGGAGCAAGCTTGGATGGACATATGTGAGAGCTGCATCCAGCCGATGGTTTATCCATTGGCATTCTTGTCAAGAGTGGCCAATCTCGCACGGGTGACGGATTTCCTATACAAGCACGATGACGGATACACCCTCGGCTATTCAGTCAAAGGGACATTGGATTCAGTATATGTGCACCCAATGGATGCTTGATTAATTCAAACATATATGGTAGCAGATTATCGTGGCCTTTAAATCTTTATATATAAACAATACATGATACTCTATATATTACCATATGTAGTGTTTGTATCATAGCAATAATGCATTGTTTGATGATTGTGTGTAATGCCTGTAAGCACTAAGCTATTTCTATGGTGTTTTCAAATAAATGTTATGTTGTGACTTAAGATTTGTGGGAATGGGCATTACTATACTATAATAAGTGCAAGGAATAAACGGTGAAGAGTGAAACAAGGATAAATTTGGAATGGATGTGTGGGCTTTGGGAGAGCCCTTTTATATACACCTCCATCCCTAGCCGCCGCCATCATCCTCATATCCAACCATTCACAATCCATCCCTCCGTATCCAGCCACGGTCCATATCAAGATGCACTTGGGGGTTGTACCAAGCCCCACCTCTATCGTTCCAACCTTGAAGAAAGGCCGGGAAGGAAGCCACCAGGGGAGCAACCCTCGCCTGGGGATGTCCATGGGCCACCGCCTCTACTGCCGCACCATCACCAACATCGCCGCCATCACCACCACTGTCGATGAGGTCCTATGTCACATCTTCGATAAGAAGATTCAGGGTGATCCATTCGATATGATTTATATGAAGTTGCAACCTGTTCATACTTGAACAAGATCGGATTGTATTCACGTTGGGAGAAGTAAAAAAATTGCCGGACTCACAGGGTGAACGAATGAATGGACGACAAGAAGAGTAAACAACCACATTGATGCATGGCTGCAGAAACCGGTAAAAGACCATGAATTAAATATTTGTCAAACTAACTTGCAGCAAATAATGGGGAGCACAAAGAACAACTTATCACGGATGAACAAGTGTGCCTAGAAGAAGGAAGCCTAAGAGAAGAATAAGTGGAGGAATACCCGCCTCCCACTCCCAATAGTAATCTTTTGCACACAATTAGTAAGTAGAAGATCATATAGTTATGGCACATCAAGATGAGATGTGGGTTCGCATTTGTAACGACACTGCAAATAAAGTTTGCAGAATACTTACAAATTTCGTGTGGAAGATCACATAGTTATACATTTCTCTTAATGCAACGAAGAAATCCAAGAAAATAGCACCACCTTTGGCAGATGTAGAAGATGACATAGTTACATGCTTATCTGGATGCAAAGAAATAAAGAAATCTCCAGCCAACCTTTGCATCATGGAAACGAATTAAGCTCTGTTCCTGAAATAGAAATTAAGCTCTGTTTTCCGGTGGAGTAACAACACTCGGGAAAACAAATAGTTTAAAGAACAGTCGGGGAGACCTTGGGCGGATGTTCAACTGATATGACTGAAAAGCAGAAGCATCTGTGAAACAGCAAGTGGCTTCCCACATGCCCTCAATGATCTTCTCATCACCTCTTACGAATCATCCAGGATTATGATGACTCTGTGGTGAAGGAAGAATGAGTAAGTGAACAAAATTTATGTCCTGCCAGTCTATATCTTGGGCACAGCGGACACGGGGCCTCACAAAGCACCAGTAAACGAAATGTAATCCATCTCAGGGTCAGAATACTATGCAATAGACTAATATTGAATGGAACAAAATACTAACCATCTGCCTAACTAGAAGCAGGATACACTTTTGCTAGCCTTAGGATGGATCCAGCAACCATATCGCATATGTATCTGCATAACCATTACCCAGTGAACTTGTTGCAAGGCAATTCGTCGCCCGCACTTACCACCTCAATTATGAAACATTTTCAAGTCAGTTAACCTAAATTCTGAAACGTTTTCAAGCAAGCAAGCTACTGTAGCTCCGGCAGTTCAACGGGGCCTACTCACCTCAAGTGAAATGAACCTTGTGCCCTGTTTTAGGCACACCAATTGCTGGAGTCATGGAGTAAGTGTATGACAGTCCCTGCGTGTTGTTCTTGGCGGCAACCATGAGTAACATGTTCCTTTCGGTACCCTCAGTTGATCAGCATCATCTAAACCTTCTCCAATCACTCACATATGCAAAATTCGACCACGTATTCCAATTATACATGATGTATCTCTACTCAGGCAGACGAGCATAGTCCCCTTACCCTGCTTGCTTGTCATCATGACCTACACGGAGTAGTTGCTTATTAGTCAATGCAAAAAGGCATCATCTCTCCATCTAGTTAAAATTAACCAGATCTGAATATTTAGACCGAGAGTGGTTTTTCTACACCCCAGTTCGGTGCCTTCAAGGAGATTCATCTACAAAATGGAGCAACATCATAGTTGAAATTGGCTACCAAGCATGTCTGCCTGAAATAGGTAAAATCCAATCAAAGCGAGACGTACTTACAGTTGCATCACTAGTTAGGCAACTTTCGCATCTAAACAGTTGGGGACACCAAGAACAAAGTAGTGCTTGATAAATGGAGGCTTTCGGAATATCTTAAGATGCATTGCGTATGGTTGGTGACCAAAAACACAATCCGACAGTGTTTACTAGACCAACGAGAGCAAACAAACAGAATCAGACAGTATGTGTCTATTTAAAGAAGGAGATCAAAAAGATTGAGCACTGAAAACTGTTGCAGCTCAAAAGCATGTCTTTTCTCACTTTATTACTTTTATTCAATAAGGAAACAAACTGTTTAAGCGACGATACAACATGACTAACTAACTCATGCATGCAATACAACAACGTAAACATGATCGACTTGGCCGCATGCAATGTGGACTCAGCACGCTTCTGGACGTACGTACAAATAATGAAATACTCCCTCCGTTCCTAAATATAAGTCTTTTTAGAGATTCCACTATGGACTACATATAAAGCAAAATGAGTGAATCTACACTCTAAAATATGTCTATATACATCCGTATGTAGTTTGTAGTGGAATCTCTAAAAAGAGGAAGTACAGATCATGCCACCCAGCCGGCCGGTGGTAGAAGCTATGAAAACAGGAGTGAAAGAAACACGCATGACATATTGGCATGATATGGAGAGGAATTCAAAGCGAAAAAACAAAACACCAATGGTCTTGGCCTCACTCCTCTAGTCCTGCTCCTGCAGAAGGAGAAGCAGTAGGACGAGGTGTTCCTGTCAGCAGGAAGGCCTTGTACGTCACCTTGCGGGCAAGCTCCGGCCCTCCCCATTCTTCCTCCAGCTCCTTGATCACGCTTTCGTCCAGCAGGTCCATGCTATCCTGCTGCCTGGCTCTCGCCACCGCCCCGGTGGACCTAAGCATGCCGATGAGCCCCGCGAATGACTTCTCCTGCTCCATGTCGAAGCCGGCCGGCTGGCCCTATCTCCCGAGGCCGATGTGCGCGAATGGGAACGGCAGGTTCCGGTACCCTTCGATGGGGTACCATGATCTGGGATCCCGGTAAGGCAGGGTGCTACGGAAGAAGCGCGACAGCATGTCCTCCACGGGGATCACGTGGTAGTTATAGCCCCACACTGCGATCACCCCTCCGGGCTTCCGCAGCACCCGGTTGTTAGGTAATCTTGTCCTAGTCATAGTATTGGTTGAGTCTGTAGTAGGAGTTTATTCTAGATTTAGACTAATGATGATCAAGGTAGCGGGTGATTAGGCTAGGTGTATAAGTTCACGTTAGAGAGTCTTGGCTGTGTCCATATTAGTTTGGATAGGATTAGTTGTACGTGTCCATGTTGAGTCCGGCCAGGAGTTTGCTTTGCTGTTCAGGCGTGTTGGGTCCGTGTAGTATTAGGACAACTAGTGCGTCTAGGATTGTTTAGGTCGGTCAGGCCTGCGCATATTTATATGCAGCACGTCGTGAGGTTTGTAACACCGTGGTATTGAGAAAAAGAGAAAAAGAAATAAAGAAAAGAAGGGGCACGACACGTGCCCTTGGCCAAAGTTTTTGCGCGTGTGTGTTCATCGTGATTTGATATGATTGATTCTGTGGGCGAATTCCAACACCGGTTAGCCACGGTGTAAAACCCCGGGAGGTCGAACCAGTGCACCGCTTGCGCCAGCGTGATGAGGTCGACGCTGTCGTCGCCCCCGAGGGCGGCCACGAGCTCCTCCTGTGGCGTTGTGTCGGCAGTGTGGAGGTACCGGACATTGGGATGCGGGACGGCGTGCCGCAGCTGGTCCGCGCTCGCGTCTGTCGCTAGAACCTTGTCGTAGTGCTCTGCAACCTGCGAGACATGCACGCATGCATCGCCGTAATCTGTCACCCTAGGCTAGACATGCATCAACATGATAGCTAGTGGCGTCTACCAAATGGCGATAATAGCACACAGAGAATTAGCTTACACCGATGGCGGCCTGGCCATTGGCAGTGCCAACATCCCAGGCGAAGCGGTGACCATCGGTGAGAGTCGCGAGCTTGGCAAAGGGACGCAGATTTTTTGAGCATATGCACTCAGGCCCATCTATCTTAGCTCTTCAATATTGCTTTGATATCTGTGCTATACAACTAACATTTTACATGTAAATTTCTCTTTTTTGTTTCTCTCATATAGAACATGTCTTGAATCTCAAATTTTGCAGCACAATAAAGCTTCCTAACTAGAACGTGAGATAAAACTTTCATATTTTTTGGTCTGACATAAATTCTAAAAATAAGATTTTTTAACCAAAAAAATAATCTTATTTCGTATATTTATATTGGATGAAAAAATCTGAAAGTTTTATCACAGATTCTAGATAGAAAGCTTTGCCGTGCTGTGGACGTTTGAAGTTCAAAACATGTTCTATGTGGGAGAAACAAAAAAAAGAAATGTGCTTGCACGAATCGTGATGCGAAAAATGAATGGCTAGGATAGATGGGTCTGGGTGCTGGTGCTCTAAAATATATTTTCCCTTGGCAAACAGATCCTTAGGGTAGACCGGCTGGGCCGCAGCGTAGACGGCAGCCTGCTCGCTGAACAACTCAGCCATCAGATCTCCACCAACCGACTTGTTCTAGCTGATCTGCGAGATCTAATAAGGATACATAGGTGGATATATAGGAGCAATAATTAGTTTGGTGATAATTAAGCAGGAAGGCCAAGGCTAACTGACCGGATCCCATGGGGAACTTTGCACCACAGGAAAATCAGTGTTTATCGACTGCGAGTACCGTTTCACGGGCTCACGACACACCATCCCTTTGCCGAGAACTGAACTCGCAATAGCGCGCATTCGGTAGAAACTTCCTTTCGCCGAGAGCTGTAAAAACAGTAGTCGGTAAAAAGTAAAACACTCGGGTAATACATTGTTTGCCGATCGAGAGCCCGTCCCATGGATGCGCTTCAGAAAGATACATCAACAGCTAGGGAGGGAAGAAACGCATTGGATACTCTGGTCTCGAGTAGTAGTTGACTCATTGCTAGTACTCTCATCGAGCTGGGCTAGAGCATTACACGGCCGGGCCGGGGCGCAGGGAAGATGCTGCATACTGACTGGGATGTTCAATATAGTCGTTGACAGCGTGAGCCAGGGAGGATGATGATGCCAGTGGCCACTACCCACTAGAACCCCAAACAAAGCTCGTGCGTGGTTGCTCACCATAGCACAACGTAGTACACAACTACTGGAGCAACCACGTAGTTGAAAGCACATGCACGGCGCTAGGTCCGTCCCAGTGGAAGAGAACGTCACGGGCATAAGCACAAGCACTTGGCGCGCAGGCAGGTGGATGAAAGCTGACCTGACCTGGTGGCACTGCGCTCTCTTTCGGTTCCAGCCCAGCAGGCGGAGGAGTGGGCGGGCTGGCGACCACGCCAGCCGGCCGGGGAGACAGAGCAGCCGGCGGGAGACGACGCTTCCTCGTCGCCCTCCATTCGTCTCATCGCCATCGCCGCCGCCGCCGGGCTCGTCGGAGCAGAGCAGAGGAGGAACGAATGGGGTGGGTTGCAGGGTTGGGCGATGGTGGACTCATGGGCCTCACCGGCTGGCCCCATTCTTTTTTCTTCTGTGAATTGATGTGCGTGTACCTTATACTCTTTAGACACTTATTTTGGCACAGAGGGGGTATTACTCAAGTAGTGTCCAAACAAAAATGCTAGACGTAGCCTTTAAAACTTTGTATTACTCAATCACGTAGTCCTTACAATCATCATGAGCTAGAACCATAGAAATAGAAACATCAAGGTCGGACATTAACAATGTCATAGTTCCGCCCTCAACTCCAGCGAATTTAGCCAAGATATCGCTAACTTTATTTTGAGTTACTCCCTCCGTTCCGAATTACTTGTCTTACATTTGTCTAGATACGGATATATCTAGCACTAAAATGAGTCTAGATACATTCGTATCTAGACAAATCCAAGACAAGTAATTTAGAACGGAGGGAGTAGATTAATATGAGTAATACAAGTTTTCATGTAAACCCATGAGGTGCCTAATTTCCTCCTGATAGAAGCATAGATTGGTCTATCTTCTTCCCGAGCTTGCATCAACTTAACAGCAACTATAGTGTCCATTCCCATCGTGATTGGGAACTCACTTCTTTGAATGGCAAAAGAGGGCACCTCCACGCAACCACATAACTCGGCTTCAATAGCATCACGACAAGAAAAGAGAGCCATGCAGGATGGAAGATGACACTGCCTTTGTCATCCCTAAGGACCATACCTCACAAGCATCCCATCATCAGCAAAAGCTCCATCCGAATTGCGCTTTAGCCAGCCACTCGTAGGTGGGATCCACTTGTGCTGCGCCTTCTCTATTATTATTATCATATGTGAGACTTTCATTGTTTTTTCATAAGTGATGATAGCCTTGGCTTTTCTAGGATCCAAAGATAGCTCGGTTTTAAGGCCAATCAAGGAATCAAGATAACTAATAAGAAAGTTCTGGAGGGTTTTGGCAAAATGGCATCCCTCATTTATTAGTAGCAGAGCTAGGCGGGAAATAACATTCAGGGCAAGAGAATAGCACACATCTGCAACATGCAAACACGTCGCATAATGACTACCCACATTACAAAGTTAAGTTTGGTAGTCCCTAATCACATAGATTCAAATCCTGAGAACAAACATACACCCACCTTGATAATGCTCCAAAACTTCTAGCAGAAGGTGACCAAAAAAGCTATCCAGGACGGGGGTCGAATTAGCCTTTAACTCCATTGTCACCCGACCAACCCCCATTATGCGAGAAAGGGAGCGTGAGGTCCACATACTCAACGACCGAGATTATAGCATTTACATGTCAGCGATCCAAGCCGGGCACAACCTCAAAGGAGGGTTGTGCCATGAAGAGATCCTTCTAGAAGTAAGCATAAATATTAGTCACAACGCTTCAATACATTGTGGTGCCCATCGGCAGATTTGAGCTAATCTTCCTCCACTTTTGATGTTGGTCCATTAGAAATTGCATCTCGTTGCAATATGTCATGCAACACTTGTCCAATCACTTGACCCCATAAGCTAAATTGACATAGGGAAATTTCTCTGGACCTTTGGTTCTTTTCAGCACCTAAGTAATAGCTGACTAATCCCAGATTGCTCATGCTAAACTTCTTCTTCATGTGCAGCTTGAAACCTTCAATTTCTTATGTGCTATCTCCGGTGATAATCAGATCGTCGAGATAAACTCCAACTAGCAGGTTTGAACCCGACCGAGACCAAACTTTGGTCTAACCTTGAGTTCCAAACTTTTGGCGCTTTCTTCAGACTGTAAAGTGCCTTTTTGAGCTTTTAAACTTTCCTTCTTTGCCTTGCTTCTTGTAGCCGACGGTCTTTTTCATCTACACTTCTTCTATGAGATCACTGTTGAGGAAAGACGATTTAGCATCCATATTATAAACCTTCCAATCCTCTTGTGCTGCCAAAGCTAGGAGCAGCCTCAATGTCTCGAGTCGAGCAACTGGTGCAAACACATCCTCATAGGCAACTCATTGGCATTGTACATAGCCCTTCGCGACGAGACTTACCTTATACTTCACAAAAGCACCCTTTGAGTCATTCTTTACCTTGTAAACCTACTTTAAGCCTATGGCATTTTGGTTCAGAGCTCGGGTTACCAAAGTCCACGTGCCATTGCTCTTAACTGCCTTCATCTCCTCATCAATGGCATGCTTCCAGCTAGGACTTCTTCTCGCCTCTACAAAGTCCCCCAACTCCTCAACTCCGAGCAAACATAGTCTAGAGTACTCGAGCTTAACTGGCTTCGCGTACTTGTAGACTTTCTTGAGGGTCTTGAAATGACGAGGCCCAGAGGAGTCAGTTGTGGCTTGCAAAGGAGGCGACACAAATTGTGTTGGCATCGATGAACTTGAGGAAGACGACAGCGTCCCGGGCATGGTAGATGTTGGGTCGTCAGCATCTGTGTCATTGTCATAGTCATCATGACCATGACCATCATCTTGATTGTCATTATCATTATGCACCTCGTTGTCGATGTCGTCACCGAGATCTTTTGGCAAGGCAACATCCTGGTTGTGATTGATCAAGGTTGAGGATAGAGAGCTTCTTTCGCATGCGATTTACATGCTCTAGCATGTATCAGAGGTTATCGAAGATCGTCATCACTCCATTCTAAATATCCACCTTGCATCCATTCTCCAAAAGTTTCCCAATAAAGATGATGTTGTTGTGAAGCCGCGGGGTGTATTATGCTCCGATGAGTATGCGATCTTTGCCTATGATACCCTCGAAGAGGTCAGAACGTTGCTCGCAAATCTACATAGCTGAACCATAACCGAATTTTACCGAGCCTTCAACATGAAATTCCAGCTCGAGGAATTTCTCTTTGCACCCCGTCATGTGGTTACTTGCATCTTTGTGTAGATACTACAACACCATCTGATTTCCGAATAACTTAGGTGTTACTTTCTTCTCATGAAGTAGCACCTTTCGATTGGTTCCACAACCACCATTTGGATGAGATCATAAACTTTGGTCATCAGAAGAGCTGGATGTTCATCTTCCCGCTTCACCAAATTTGCCTTGATTTCCCTCTTGTTAGGCTCTGGACAATCCTTCGCAAAGTGACCCATCTCTTTGCAGTTATTGCACTTGACCTTGGACATATCTGAAGGAAATATGCCCTAGAGGCAATAATAAAGTTGTTATTTATATTTCCTTATATCATGATAAATGTTTATTATTCATGCTAGAATTGTAGTAACCAGAAACTTGATACATGTGTGAATACATAGACAAAACAGAGTGTCCCTAGTATGTCTCTACTTGACTAGCTCGTTAATCAAAGATGGTTAAGTTTCCTGACCATAGACATCTGTTGTCATTTGATGAACGGGATCACATCATTAGAGAATGATGTGATGGACTAGACCCATCCATTAGCTTAGCATAATGATCATTAAGTTTTATTGCTATTGCTTTCTTCATGACTTATACATATTCCTCTAACTATGGGATTATGCAACTCCCGAGTACCGGAGGAACACCTTGTGTGCTATCAAACGTGACAACGTAACTGGGTGATTATAAAAGATGCTCTATAGTTGTCTCCGAAGGTGTTTGTTGGGTTGGCATAGATCAAGATTAGGATTTGTCACTCCGAGTATCGGAGAGGTATCTCTGGGCCCTCTCGGTAATGCACATCACTATAAGCCTTGCAAGCAATGTGACTAATGAGTTAGTTGCGAGATGACGCATTACGGAATGAGTAAAGAGACTTGCCGGTAACAAGATTGAACTAGTTATAATGATACTGACGATCGAATCTCGGGCAAGTAACATACCGATGACAAAGGGAATAACGTATGTTGTCATTGCGGTTTGAACAAGAAAGATCTTCGTAGAATATGTAGGAACCAATATGAGCATCTATGTTCCGCTATTGGTTATTGACCGGAGATGTGTCTCGGTCATGTCTACATAGTTCTCGGAGATGTGTCTCGGTCATGTCTACATAGTTCCGCTATTGGTTCGCATGCTTAATGTTCGATGATGATTTTTATTATGAGTTATGCGTTTTGGTGAACGAAGATTGTTCGAAGTCCCGGATGAGATCACGGGCATGATAAGGAGTCTCTAAATAGTCAAGAGGTAAAGATTGACATATTGGACGCTAGTATTTGAACACCGAAATGGTTTCGGGACGTTTCAGATATTTATCGGAGTACCGAGGGGTTACCGACCCCCCCCCGTGGGGGGGGGGGGTGGAAGTAATGGGCCTACATGGGCCATATGGGAGAGGGGAGGCAGCCCACAAAGGGGTGGCCGCGCCCCCTCCCATAGGGAGTCCGAATTGCCCAAGGGGAGGGGGCGCTGAAGGAAATATGCCCTAGAGGCAATAATAAAGTTATTATTTATTTCCTTATATCATGATAAATGTTTATTATTCGTGCTAGAATTGTATTAGCCGGAAACATAATACATGTGTGAATACATAGACAAACAGAGTGTCACTAGTATGCCTCTGCTTGACTAGCTTGTTAATCAAAGATGGTTATGTTTCCTAACCATGGACAAAGAGTTGTCATTTGATTAACGGGATCACATCATTAGTTGAATGATCTGATTGACATGACCCATTCCATTAGCTTAGCGCCCGATCGTTTAGTATGTTGCTATTGCTTTCTTCATGACTTATACATGTTCCTATGACTATGAGATTATGCAACTCCCGTTTACCGGAGGAACACTTTGTGTGCTACCAAACGTCACAACGTAACTGGGTGATTATAAAGGAGCTCTACAGGTGTCTCCAAAGGTAGATGTTGGGTTGGCGTATTTCGAGATTAGGATTTGTCACTCCGATTGTCGGAGAGGTATCTCTGGGCCCTCTCGGTAATGCACATCACATAAGCCTTGCAAGCATTGCAGCCAATGAGTTAGTTGCGAGATGATGTATTACGGAACGAGTAAAGAGACTTGGCGGTAACGAGATTGAACTAGGTATTGGATACCGACGATCGAATCTCGGGCAAGTAACATACCGATGACAAAGGGAACAACGTATGTTGTTATGCGGTCTGACCGATAAAGATCTTCGTAGAATATGTAGGAGCCAATATGGGCATCTAGGTCCCGCTATTGGTTATTGACCGGAGATGTGTCTCACTCATGTCTGCATTATTCTCGAACCGTAGGGTCCGCACGCTTAACGTTACGATGATAGTTATTATGAGTTTATGCATTTTGATGTACCGAAGTTAGTTCGGAGTCCCGGATGTGATCACGGACATGACGAGGAGTCTCGAAATGGTCGAGACATAAAGATTGATATATTGGAAGCCTATGTTTGGATATCGGAAGTGTTCCGGGTGAAATCGGTATTTTACCGGAGTACCGGGAGGTTACCGGAACCCCCCGGGAGCTGTATGGGCCTTAGTGGGCTTTAGTGGAAAGGAGAGGGGGCAGCCCAAGATGGGCCGCGCGCCTCCCCCCTCCCCTAGTCCTATTAGGACAAGGAGAGGTAGCCGGGCCCCCTCTCTCGCTTTCCCCCTCAGCGAATCCTATTCCAACTAGGATTGGGGGCAGGAATCCTACTCCCAGAGGGAGTAGGACTCCCTTGGCGCGCCCTCCTTGGCCGGCCGGCCCCCTCCCCTTGGCTCCTTTATATACGGAGGCAGGGGGCACCCCTAGACACACAAGTTGATCATTGAGATCGTTCCTTAGCCGTGTGCGGTGCCCCCTGCCACCATATTCCACCTCGATCATATTGTAGCGGTGCTTAGGCGAAGCCCTGCGATGGTAGAACATCAAGATCGTCACCACGCCGTCGTGCTGACGGAACTCCTCCCCGACGCTTTGTTGGATCGGAGCCCGGGGATCGTCATCGAGCTGTACGTGTGCTAAGAACTCGGAGGTGCCGGAGTAACGGTGCTTGGATCGGTCGGATCGGGAAGACGTACGACTACTTCCTCTACGTTGTGTCAACGCTTCCGCAGTCGGTCTGCGTGGGTACGTAGACAACACTCTCCCCTCTCGTTGTTGTGCATCACCATGATCTTGCGTGTGCGTAGGAATTTTTTTGAAATTACTACGTTCCCCAACAGTGGCATCCGAGCCTAGGTTTTATGGTTTGATGTTATATGCACAAGTAGAACACAAGTGAGTTGTGGACGATATAAGTCATACTGCCTACCAGTATGTCATACTTTGGTTCGGCGGTATTGTTGGACGAGACGACCTGGACCAACATTACGCGTACGCTTACACGAGACCGGTTTCCCCGACGTGCTTTGCACATAGGTGGCTTGCGGGCGACTGTCTCTCCAACTTTAGTTGAACCGAGTATGGCTACGCCCGGTCCTTGCGAAGGTTAAAACGGAGTCAAATTGACAAACTATCGTTGTGGTTTTGATACGTAGGTGAGATTGGTTCTTGCTTAAGCCCGTAGCAGCCACGTAAAACTTGCAAAAACAAAGTAGAGGACGTCTAACTTGTTTTTGCAGGGCATGTTGTGATGTGATATGGTCAAGGCATGATGATGAATTTTATTGTATGAGATGATCATTTTTTGTAACCGACTTATTGGCAACCGGCAGGAGCCATATGGTTGTCGCTTTATTGTATGCAATGCAATCGCGATGTAATGCTTTACTTTATCACTAAGCGGTAGCGATAGTCGTGGAAGCATAAGATTGGCGAGACGACAACGATGCTACAATTGAGATCAAGGTGTCGCGCCGGTGACAATGGTGATCATGACGGTGCTTCGGAGATGGAGATCACAAGCACAAGATGATGATGGCCATATCATATCACTTATATTGATTGCATGTGATGTTTATCTTTTTATGCATCATATCTTGCTTTGATTGATGGTAGCATTATAAGATGATCTCTCACTAAATTATCAAGAAGTGTTCTCCCTGAGTATGCACCGTTGCCAAAGTTCGTCGTGCCCAGACACCACGTGATGATCGGGTGTGATAAGCTCTACATCCATCTACAACGGGTGCAAGCCAGTTTTGCACACGCAGAATACTCAAGTTAAACTTGACGAGCCTAACATATGCAGATATGGCCTCGGAACAAGGAGACCGAAAGGTCGAGCTTGAATCATATAGTAGATATGATCAACATAACGATGTTCACCATTGAAAACTACTCCATCTCACGTGATGATCGGTTATGGTTTAGTTGATTTGGATCACGTGATCACTTCGAGGATTAGAGGGATGTCTATCTAAGTGGGAGTTCTTAAATAATATGATTAAATTGAACTTAAATTTATCATGAACTTAGTCCTGGTAGTATTTTGCAAATCATGTTGTAGATCAATAGCTCGCGTTGTTGCTTCCCTGTGTTTATTTTGATATGTTCCTAGAGAAAATTGTGTTGAAAGATGTTAGTAGCAATGATGCGGATTGGATCCGTGATCTGAGGTTTATCCTCATTGTTGCATAGAAGAATTATGTCCTTGATGCACCGCTAGGTGACAGACCTATTGCAGGAGCAGATGCAGACGTTATGAACGTTTGGCTAGCTCAATATGATGACTACTTGATAGTTTAGTGCACCATGCTTAATGGCTTAGAATCGGAACTTCAAAGACGTTTTGAACGTCATGGAACATATGAGATGTTCCAGGAGTTGAAGTTAATATTTCAAGCAAATACCCGAGTTGAGAGATATGAAGTCTCCAACAAGTTCTATAGCTAAAAGATGGAGGAGAATCGCTCAACTAGTGAGCATGTGCCCAGATTGTTTGAGTACTACAATCGCTTGAATCAAGTGGAGTTAATCTTCCAGATAAGATAGTGATTGACAGAATTCTCTAGTCACCATCACTAAGTTAGTAGAACTTCGTGATGAACTATAATATGCAAGGGATAACGGAAACAACTCCCAAGCTCTTCGTGATGCTGAAATCAACGAAGGTAGAAATCAAGAAAAACATCAAGTGTTGATGGTTGACAAGACCACTAGTTTCAAGAAAAGGGCAAAGGGAAGAAGGGGAACTTCAAGAAGAACGGCAAGCAAGTTGCTGCTCAAGTGAAGAAGCCCAAGTCTGATCCTAAGCCTGAGACTAAGTGCTTCTACTGCAAAGGGACTGGTCGCTGGAAGCAGAACTACCCCAAGTGATTGGCGGATAAGAAGGATGGCAAAGTGAACATAAGTATATTTGATATACATGTTATTGATGTGTACTTTACTAGTGTTTATAGCAACTCCTCAGTATTTGATACTAGTTTAGTTGCTAAGATTAGTAACTCGAAACGGGAGTTGCAGAATAAACAGAGACTAGTTAAGGGTGAAGTGACGATGTGTGTTGGAAGTGGTTCCAAAATTGATATGATCATCATCGCACACTCCCTATAATTTCGGGATTAGTGTTGAACCTAAATAAGTGTTATTTGGTGTTTGCGTTGAGCATGAATATGATTTGATCATGTTTATTGTAATACGGTTATTCATTTAAGTAAGAGAATAAATTGTTGTTCTGTTTACATGAATAAAACCTTATATGGTTACACACCCAATGAAAATAGTTCGTTGGATCTCGATCGTAGTGATACACATAATCATAATATTGAAACCAAAAGATGCAAAGTTAATAATGATAGTGCGACTTATTTGTGGCACTGCCGTTTAGGTCATATTGGTGTAAAGCGCATGCAGAAACTCCATGCTGATGGGCTTTTGGAATCACTTGATTATGAATCAGTTGATGTTTACGAACCATGCCTCATGGGCAAGATGACTAAGACTCTGTTCTTCGGAACAATGGAGCGAGCAACAGATTTGTTGGAAATCATACATACTGATGTATGTGGTCCGATGAATATTGAGGCTCGCGACAAGTATCATTATTTTCTAATCTTCACAGATGATTTGAGCAGATATGAGTATATCTACTTGATGAAACATAAGTCTGAAACATTTAAACAGTTCAAAGAATTTCAGAGTGAAGTGGAAAATCATAGTGACAATAAAAATAAAAGTTTCTACGATATGATCGCAGAGGTAAAATATTTGAGTTACGAGTTTGGCCTTCAATTAAAAAACAATGTGAAATAGTTTCACTACTCACGCCACCTGGAACACCATAGTGTAATGGTGTGTCCGAACGTCATAACCGTACTTTATTAGATATAGTCCGATCTATGATGTCTCTTACCGATCTACCACTATCGTTTTGGGGTTATGCATTAGAGACAGCTGCATTCACGTTAAAATAGGGCACCATCTAAATCCGTTGAGACGACACCGTGTGAACTATGGTTTGGCAAGAAACCTAAGCTGTCGTTTCTTAAAGTTTGGAGTTGCGATGCTTATGTGAAAAAGTTTCATCTCGATAAGCTCAAACTCAAGTCGGAGAAATATGTCTTCATGGGATACCCAAAGGAGACAGTTGGGTACACCTTCTATCACAGATCCGAAGGCAAGACATTCGTTGCTAAGAATGGATCCTTTCTAGAGAAGGAGTTTCTCTCGAAAGAAGTGAGTGGGAGGAAAGTAGAAAACTTGATAAGGTAATTGTACCTTCTCCCTTATTGGAAAGTAGTTCATCACAAAAATCTGTTCTTGTGACTACTACACCAATTAGTGAGGAAGCTAATGATGATGATCATGTAACTTCAGATCAAGTTACTACCGAATCTCGTAGGTAAACCAGAGTGAGATCCGCACCAGAGTGGTACTGTAATCTTGTTCTGGAAGTCATGTTACTAGACCATGATGAACTTGCGAACTATGAGGAAGCGATGATGAGCCCAGATTCGGCGAAATGGTTTGAGGCCATGAAATCTGAGATATGGTCCATGTATGAGAACAAAGTTTGGACTTTGGTTGACTTGCCCGATGATCGGCAAGCAATTGAGAATAAATGGATCTTCAAGAGGAAGACGGACGCTGATAGTAGTGTTACTGTCTACAAAGCTAGAATTGTCGCAAAAGGTTTTCGACAAGTTCAAGGTGTTGACTACGATGAGAGTTTCTCACTCGTATCTGTGCTTGAGTCTGTCCGAATCATGTTAGTAATTGCCGCATTTTATGAAGTCTGGCAAATGGATAAACAAAACTGCATTCCTTAATGGATTTATTAAAGAAGAGTTGTATATGATGCAACCAGAAGGTTTTGTCAATCCGAAAGATGCTAACAAAATGTGCAAGCTCCAGCGATCCATCTGTGGACTGGTGCAAGCATCTCGGAGTTGGAATATACGCTTTAATGAGTTGATCAAAGCATATAGTTTTATACACACTTGCGGTGAAGCCTGTATTTACAAGAAAGTGAGTGGGAGCACTACAACATTTCTGATAAGTATATGTGAATGACATATTGTTGATCGGAAATAATGAAGAATTATTCTGTAAAGCATAAAGGAGTGTTTGAAAGGAGTTTTTCAAAGAAAGACTTCGGTGAAGCTGCTTACATATTGAGCTTCAAGATCTATAGAGATAGATCAAGACGCTTGATAAGTTTTTTCAAAGAGTACATACCTTGACAAGATTTTGAAGTAGTTCAAAATGGAGCAGTCAAAGAAAGAGTTCTTGCCTGTATTACAAGGTGTGAAGTTGAGTAAGACTCAAAACCCGACCACGGCAGAAGATAGAAAGAGAATGAAAGTCATTCCCTATGCCTTGGCCATAGGTTCTATAAAGTATGTCATGCTGTGAACCAGATCTACCCTGCACTGATTTGGCAAGGGAGTACAATAGTGATCTAGGAGTAGATCACTGGACAGCGGTCAGAATTATCCTTAATGAAATAAGGATATTGAAAGTGCGTTATATCGACTAGAGGGGGGGTGAATAGGCGATTTTTATGAAAGTCTTCAAAACGTGGAAGTTATGAAGACAAACAGAGTGGATAAGCCTATCACTATGCAGCGGAAGTTAGATTACACAAGGCAAGCCATAGTCAAGTATACAATATAGTGAAAGCACAGTGACAAACAGCTTCAGTGTAATGAGGATCAGGTAGGAAGAAGTTATGAAGCCAAACAGATCATATAGTCAAGTTGTGAAGACAAAAGATAAAGCAAGCATGCAATGGCTTCACAATGTGTACTGGTAAGTAAAGGGAGGTGAAGATGAAACCAGTGACACGCTGAAGACAATGATTTGTTGGACCAGTTCCAGTTGCTGTGACAACTGTACGTCTGGTTGGAGCGGCTAGGTATTTAAACCAAAGGACACACAGTCCCGGACACCCAGTCCTGAACACGCAGCTCAGGACACCCAGTCCTCACCGTTTTCTCCTTGAGCTAAGGTCACACACACCTCGCCCAATCACTCTGGTAAGTCTTCAAGGTAGACTCCCAAACCTTCACAGACTTTGTTCACCGGCGATCCACAATTTCTCTTGGATGCTCAGAACGCGACGCCTAACCGGCTGGAGGATGCACAGTCCTCAAGTGTAATAAATCTTCAGATCACTCAGACAAGAAGACTTAAGTGATGCCCAATTACTCTGGCTTTGGGTGGTTAGGGATTTTCTCCTCGCTAGGGATTTTCTCTCAAAGGCTTCGAGGTGGGTTGCTCTCAAACGACAAAAGCCGTGCACTGAAATCTGAGCAGCCAACCGTTTATGGTTGTAGGGGTGGACTATTTATAGCCACTTGGCAACCCGACCTGATTTGTCCGAAATGACCCTGGGTCACTAAGGAACTGACACGTGTACCAACGGTCGAATTTCGAACTCACACGGCAACTTTACTTGGGCTACAAGTAAAGCTGACTTGTCTGACTCTGGACAAGATTTTCTCTCATTGTCTTCACTCGAAGACATAGGATTTGAATTAGGCATCACTTCAGTCATCCTGACTGGTTCTCTTGGACCCCACTTAACAGTACGGTGGTTCCTATGACACAACATGAATGAAGTAAAACTACGAAGGATCTAAGTCTTCGAGTTCCATAAGCTTCATGGGGAGTCTTCACATGTCATTGTCTTCGACATGAATGTCTTCATAAACCACCATTGTCTTCAATGTCTTCGTACATTTTTAGGGGTCATCTCTGGTAGCTAAACCGAATCAATGAGGGACTTCTACCTGTGTTATCCTGCAATTCTCACAAACACATTAGTCCCTCAACTAGGTTTGTCGTCAATACTCCAAAACCAACTAGGGGTGGCACTAGATGCACTTACAATCTCCCCCTTTTTGGTGATTGATGACAAACTAGTTGAAGTTTTCAACGGGGAATATAATTTGTGAAATTGTAAAGGAATTGTCTTCATAAGCTGCAAGGGCTCCCCCTGAAGATGTGCATATAAGTAATTTGCTTCTGGAACGCAAATGCACATGGCAGGTTGTACTTGTGGGAATCCACTTCAACTTATGATGACAATCCACCATGCATGTAAAGGTATATGAAGAGAATGACATGCATAATGAAAAATGGACGTCTGCGAAATGATATAAGTGCGGAAATTATCGTCGTACATGCGGAATTTATCTTCGCAAAAACATAGTGACAAACAAGTAGCAGACGACCATCAAGTTTAAGTGTTACAACTCAAAGAACCAAATGTAGCAAAACGAGAGTTGTAAGCACGAAGCAAAATGCAAAATATAAAGCACCCGCCCATATTATTGACCCGCTTGAAGACTATAAACATCATATGCTTCTCCCCCTTTTGTCAGTGATGACCAAAAAGGTTTGTAGACATAGAGTTTTCTACGCGTTCCCAGGCGCAGCAGGGTCGGCGGAGGCGTTTGGTGGTGCTGACGAGCTTGGTGCAGGGTCGACGCGCGCTGAAGAAGGTGGTGGTGATGTAGCGTCGTCTTCTTCCTCAATGATTCTGCCAGTCACGGTGGCAGCAGAGGAAGAGAACTCTGAATCTTCAAGCGACGGAGTTCCGCGCAGCACAGCTCTTCTGGGGGGTATGGAGTCAAACTTGAATCTCTCTCTGAAGCCATCCTCTTGAAGTTCAGCTTCAGTGCACATCATGGTGAGGCCCTTCCAAGTGCGGCGACAGGTTTCATGTGCGACAAAGGCATTCTTGGTGGCCAGATTTCTGATGCGATTGACGTCTTGCATGATACTGTGCATCTGCCTTTTGAGCCAGTCGTGATGCCTATCTTGCTTTTGGTGAAGAGCCACAAGAAGTTCACGATCATTGAGTGTACGAGCGCGTTTCTTGGGTCTCTGTGCAGCTGTGCTGTCAGTGGCTTCAGTTGATGCAGGGGCACGTGTGGTGCCAGCCATTGGATATACTCTGGAGATGGCTTCAACACCTTCATCATTCTGAGTGAAGCTCTGGTGTTCTGCATTCTGAAGACTTAATGGCTGCTTGGCAGGCTCAGGATATATTGCTTCAGCAGAGGTGTCCACATCAGGTAAGAAGATTCTATGGTTGTGGGCAGAGGGCTGATAGGAGATAGCAGAGTGGAGCTTGATTAGCCTCATAACCCATGGAGCATAAATCTTCAAACCAAAGAGATCTGAGCCAGACGCTGCAAGTTGGCGTATAAAGAGATCCTGGGCGTTGAAGCATTTGCCGTGCAAGATACAGAAGATGAGAGTCTTCATGGCACCTTCAACCTTGGCATATGGAGAGTGCCCCTTAATGGGCCATAGAGTCCGCCTGACGATGTGATATATAGTTCTGGGCAGGTACTCTAAGTCTTCAACAAAGAACTCAGTTGGATAAGGTGCATCCAGAGGCAAGGGCTTCATCATTGAGAGCATCTGACTCATATTTGGCTCAGGTTGCTGGAATATGCTCTCAATTGCTTCAGCATGGAGTTGGCAGCCTTCTTCGAAGAGTTCGCCAGGAGTGGGTAGTCCGGTAAGCTCAATGATATCGAATGCATTGGCTTCATGATGGACATTGCCGGTCATCCACTCCAGGACCCAAGTCTTTGGATCTCTGTTGTAGCCTTTGATATGCAATGTGGCATAGAACTGGAGCAGAAGCTCTTCATTCCAGTGCTCTTCATCTATGATAAACGGCAGCAGACCAACTTGCTTGAAGCAATCAAGTGCTTCTTCCAGACCGGGCAGACCAGCAACAGCTTCAACCTCAAGGCGCTGGTGAGGAAGATACGGCCTTGGTTGTATAGAACACAGGAGTAGTAGCTGCGCTGTGGGTAGCTCCAGAACCTATCTGATACAATCTGTTCCCGTGAATAAGGGTTCTCGGAGCTGTTGAAGAAGGTGTTGTCTTCCCTGAAGCTATTGACATTAAAGGAGCCAGGAGCTGATGCAGGACCTGGGAACCTTGGCAGTCGTGGGATTGGCTTCTGGACCTGGGGCCTGTGCGCAACATGATAGTTGTACTGTGGACCGGCAGCAGACTCAGGCACAGAAGGTTTAGATGCAGTAGCTTCAGTAGCTGTTGGTTGGTCGGGCTCCACAATTGGTTCAGTGTTGGTTGTGGCAGCCGCAATGTTTTCAGCCTCAACACGTGTAGTGAGAGGGACGGATTCAGGTACGTTCTCCTTGAGAACTTCTTCTTGTTGGTGCGGGGGAGATTGAGCTTGAGGTTCTTCTTCATGCTCTTCTTCATGTTCTTCGGCTGATGCAGTCGGAATGTCGTCAGCAGCCTGAGCCCTTGGCCCTTTGCGAAGCCTACGGAATGCAGGCGACGCCGGTAGAGTTGCAGTGGGCTGGGGCTCATTCTCTTCCTCCCGCGGGCGATCTACCCACGATGCATCTTGGGTGATTGGCGTCAATGGACGACCAATGCTGATCATTTCGCTTGTTTCAAGCTGAGGAAGGGCTGCATCACCTTGTACATTGTCTTGGAGACCAATGTCTTCAGCGGCATTGGGGTCGGCTGCTGGAATGTCTTTAGCGTGCGAAGCCTCTGTGAAAGCAGGCTCATGCACGGTCAGCTGACGATCTTCGTCAGGATAGCGGACGGAGAGGGGTTCGACTATCAGGGGCTCTGTGGGAGCAGCCCGAGATTTCTTGGTCTTGCGCTTCTTGATGGTGGGGTCAGAAGGAGAGGCTTCAGGGTGTTTCCTCTTCCTTGCTTCAGCTTCGGCTGTCCTTGTCTTCTTAAGCTCAGAAGCGGTTGAGCGGTGCTTTGGCTTCGGGCCAGTCTTAGCAGTGGGGAAGACAATCAAAACAGCTTCTTGCCTTGGTGCCTCTTGTTCAGCCACAGTGGGCTTCTTCTTTTTCTTCGCGGCCATCCTGGGGTCGATGCCGGGACGCCCAAGTGCCTTGCGCTTCTCGGCCTCATTGTAGGCCTGCACACAGAGGTCAGCCAAAGTCTTCATTCGCTCACGCGAACCCTGAGCTTCTGCACGTTTCTTCATAAAGTTTTCCTTCAACTCGTGCAGCATGACCTTGAAGTCCTTGACTTCTTGGACGCTGAGCTTGGCCATATTCTGCTTGAACTGAGCCTTTTCAAAATCAATCTTTTTCTTCAGTTCAACAATGCGCTGGGCAATTGCAAGTTCTGAAGCAATAGCGCCTTGGAAGGCAACGCTTAGGCCAATGGGCAGCTGCAGATCATCGAAGCTGATATTGGGTGTATCAAACCACTCATCGATGAAGTTGTGGATGATTGCTGCATCAAACAGAGGCAGATCGTTGAAGATTTCATCCTCCTCCTTGCTCTTGATGAGCTGTTCAAGAGCGTCATTGCCAAGATCTTCGTCACTGGACAGATCAATGGCATCGCTGCGCAGAATGGCAGCAGCTGTGAGCTCTTTGCCAGTGTGTGGCTGAGGCCTCTTGGCTTCTTGGGGCTTGGAGACTCGTGATAAGTCTTCAGACTGCACACTTGCTTCAGGAGGTGCAGTGGCCAATGGCTTCGCTCTGGAGATCTTGGGAGAAGCGGCTGGCTTTGAAGCTTTTGGCTTCTTCTTCGTCTGCTTCGGCTCTGGTGCAGCAGGAGCGTCATCAGACTCAGTGTCTGTTGGAGGGTCGTTCACATCAGTCCCTTGGACTAGAATGCGAGTGATGAGGCCTTCAAGATTGGCATATGGCCCGATGATATTGGGATTTGCGTCACGTGTGCCATTTGCCCTTGGTTTAGAGGGACCAGGGTTGAAGTCCAACCCCCACTCCTTCTTGTTTTGCTTCGCAGAGTTCTGAGCAAATTGGAAGTTGCGCTTGAACAGAGTGTCATCGCGACACCAGAGAAGTGATGACGGATGTGCGTCAGCTGGCTGTGGTCCTCTGACCATGCATGGAAAGAAGCCTTGAGCAATGGCTTCGTCTCTGGACCGGGGTACGAGATTTTTGTACAATGCATCTCCCCATGGTCTCTTGATGGCGCACTTTTCTGCATATTCCTTAGTGACGAAGCGGTATTGGAACCACTGCTCTGCCCAATATCTTCGAATCCATTGGATTCGTGTCTTGTGCTGACCATAGCTCTCTTCAGGATCAGTTTGGTACATTTCTGCCAAGTCATCAGGCAGATCTTTAGACGTTTCACCACGTCTCTGTCTGCCTCCCTTCCTTGCTGGTTTTTCTGCTGCCATGAAGCTTAACTTGGAAGGCTTCAAGAGATTCAAAGTCTTCAAAGGCTTCCTTTTGCTTCACCAACAGGAACTCGCTTCGGGAGAATTGATGTGACGCTGTAAGAACTCACACTTGGAACTGCTAGACGAAGAGAGAGTTGAGGCCGAGCAGTTCGATCCTCCGTGCCCTAACTTGGCGACGGAAGACACCTACGGTGACGGCGGAGAGACCGATGTCCGCAGTCGGCGTGAAAACGGCGTCGGAGAGGTTGCGGCAGTGAAGCACTTCGTCGCCGGCGTCGTTGAGAGTTAGCGGTGGCGCTAGGGTTCATGCGAGGGTGGAAGAAGGGATAATGACCGCAGTGAATCGTGTATTTATAGGGATAGGGGCGGCACTGCGCTATTACTCAGGTGCCCCTGGCGATTCGCATCTGATCAGTACGTGGCCAGCATGCGGTATTGTGGGGGCAGTTCCACATCCCACGCACGCCTTGTTTGTCGGGTGTCGTTCCTACTTCTCCGGATTTCTTGTTGATGTAATAACATTGAAAACGGTTTTAAAGTTTGTCTCTGTGTCTTCTGCTGACAAGGATGCAGTGAAGACATTCGACAGTTTCAATAGAATGCATACGACTTGGAGAGATAGAGTTTGAGGTAGGAAGCATGGAGAGGTTGGGGGTCCGATCACATTCACTTAGTTCAAAAGATTCAAACAAGAAGACATAGCTATAAGTGAATGCTGTAGAGGACAGAACACTAGTATATATATATATAATCATAATTAACGCAGTGAAGATAATCATGAAGACAAATTGAGATTGAAGCCAAACCAAATGTGAAGACATAGCAAATGTAATGTCATGAGTGAAACACTTCAAGCAGAAAATTTGGTGGTGGCGTTACCCACCATATAGGAAGTATTAGACCTAGACACGGCGCACAATTATCGTGGCGCTCCGAAGTCAAATTCCATGTTAATGTATTCATACTTAGAATGTATGTCTTCATTGATTGAAGATATACGTTACTTCGTGTGTTGCACATCTAAGTCATCAACATGCATAAGTGTTAGGATGTGTGCCTGATCACAAGACATTTGAGGATTCCAAGATATTTAGCTCACACCGTAACTTGCAAAATCTCTTCTCATCCAAGGGCTTGGTGAAGATATCTGCCAATTGCTCTTCAGTGTTGACGTGTATGATATCAATGTCTTCCTTTGCAACATGATCTCTGAGAAAATGATGACGAATTTCAATGTGCTTTGTCTTCGAGTGCTGAACTGGGTTGTTGGCGATCTTGATGGCGCTTTCGTTGTCGCAGTAAAGTGGCACTTGCTTCAGATGAATGCCATAATCCTTGAGGGTTTGCTTCATCCATAGAAGCTAAGCGCAGCAGGATCGAGCAGCAATGTATTCATATTCAGCAGTGGAGAGAGATACATAGTTCTGCTTCTTTGAAGACCAACATACAAGTGATCGGCCCAGAAAGTGACATGTGCCTGATGTGGACTTCCGATCAACCTTGTCACCAGCGTAATCAGCATCCGAAAATCCAACCATATCAAACTCTGAGCCCTTTGGATACCATAACCCTAGAGTTGGGGTGTGAGCCAAATATCGAAGAATTCGCTTCACAGCTAAGTGATGCGACTCCTTTGGTGCCGCTTGGAATCGAGCACACATGCAAACACTAAGCATAATATCTGGCCTAGATGCACATAAATAAAGCAAAGAACCAATCATGGAGCGGTATACCTTTTGATCGAACTCTTTACCATTGTCGTCAGGACCCAGATGATGTTTGGCTGGCATTGGTGTTGTGAAGCCTTTGCAGTCTTGCATACCGAACTTCTTTAGGCAATCTTTGAGATACTTCTCTTGAGATATGAAGATGCCATTGCGTTGTTGTCGTATCTGAAGACCGAGGAAGAATTTCAGCTCCCCCATCATAGACATCTGATATTGCTCTTGCATCATATATCCGAACTCCTCACTGTACTTCTGATTGGTGCAGCCGAAGATAATGTCATCCACATATATTTGGCACACAAACAGTTCACCATCATATGGCTTCGTGAAGAGAGTGGGATCTAGGGAACCAGGTATGAAGCCTTTACTCTTCAGGAAGTATTTGAGTGTATCATACCAGGCCCGAGGGGCTTGTTTGAGGCCATATAGTGCCTTATTGAGCTTGTAAACCATGTCAGGATGTTTTGGATCTTCAAACCCAGGTGGTTGTACAACATACACTTCTTCTTCAATTTTGCCATTGAGAAAGGCACTTTTCACATCCATTTGATACAGAATTATGTTGTGATGATTTGCATAGGCCAGCAGTATACGGATGGCTTCAAGTCTGGCCACAGGAGCAAATGTTTCATCGAAGTCAATGCCTTCCACTTGAGTATATCCTTGAGCAACGAGACGAGCCTTGTTTCTGACGACTTGACCATGCTCATCTTGCTTGTTGCGGTATATCCATTTGGTGCCTATTATTTTATGCTTCCATGGATCAGGACGCTTAACCAACTCCCATACATTGTTCAGCTCAAACTGTTGAAGCTCTTCTTGCATAGCTTGAATCCACTCAGGTTCCATAAAAGCTTCTTCAACTTTCTTGGGTTCTGTGATTGAAACGAATGCGAAGTGTCCGCAGAAATTTGCCAGTTGAGTTAACCTTGAACGAGTCAGTGGACCAGGTGCATTGATGCTATCAATTATTCTGTCAATCTGCACTTCATTGGCAACACGAGGATGTAAGGGTCGAAGACTTTGCTCTTGCTGATCTATGTTGTCATGGGGAGGAATGTCTTCAGGCTGAGCATTGTCTTCGTGTGGATCAGGTGCTGAGATGATAAGTTCTTCTTCAGGATGAGCTTCAGAAGGTATAATTTCTCCAGTTCTCATTAGCTTGATTGATTCACTGGCTGGAACTTCATCTAGCACATCTGGCAGTTGCTCTCTTTGTGACCCATTGGTCTCATCGAACCGCACATCCACTGTTTCAACCACTTTGTAGTGAAAGAGATTGAAGACTCTGTAGGAGTGCGAATCCTTTCCATATCCAAGCATAAAGCCCTCATGTGCTTTTGGAGCAAATTTTGAGGTGTGGTGAGGGTCCTTGATCCAGCACCTTGATCCAAATACTCTGAAATAACTGACATTTGGCTTCTTGCCAGTTAGAAGTTCATAAGATGTCTTGTTCAGAAGCTTGTGAAGATAGACACAGTTGATTGTATGGCATGCAGTGTCAATGGCTTCAGTCCAGAATTTTCTTGGAGTCTTGTACTCGTCTAACATTGTTCTGGCCATCTCAATGAGTGTTCTGTTCTTGCGTTCGACGATGCCATTCTGCTGTGGCGTGTACGGAACTGAGAATTCATGAGTGATGCCCAATGTATCAAGATATGTGTCAAGACCAGTGTTCTTGAATTCAGTGCCATTGTCACTTCTGATGTGCTTAATCTTGGCGCCATAATTGTTCATAGCCCGATTTGCGAAGCGTCTGAAGACATCCTGCACTTCAGTCTTGTAAAGGATTATGTGCATCCAAGTATATCTAGAGTAATCATCAACAATGACGAAGCCATAGAGGCAAGCAGTAGTGGAAAAGTTGAGTAGTGAGTGGGACCAAAGAGATCCATGTGAAGCCGTTCGAAGGGTTGAGTAGTGGTCATGATTGTCTTCGAAGGTTGTTTTGCCCTTGTCATCTTCCCAGCTTCACAGGCACCACATAAGTGATCTTTCTTGAACTTGACGCCCTCGATGCCTATGACATGCTTCTTCTTCGCAAGGGTGTGGAGGTTCCTCATGCCAGCATGCCCAAGCCTTCGATGCCAAAGCCAGCATTCTGAAGCCTTTGCGAGAAGACATACTGCAAGCTGTGGCCCTGCTGAGAAATCTACCACGTACAAATCATCTTTCCGATACCCTTCAAACACTAGAGACTTGTCAGATTCCATTAGTACCAGGCAACGATATTTTCCAAAGATTACAATCATGTTCAAATCGCAAAGCATTGAGACAGACATTAAGTTGAAGCCAAGGGATTCAACAAACATGACTTTATCCATGTGTTGATCCTTTGAGATTGCAACTCTACCTAGAGCCAGTACCTTACTTTTACCAGTGTCAGCAAATGTGATGTGGCTCTTGTCAGATGGGCGTAAGGTTGAGTCCATAAAGAGACTTATTTTGCCAGTCATGTGATTTGTACACCCACTGTCAATAATCCATTCTGAAGACTCTGAAGTCACTGGTGTCATACCCTACAGTGCAGTTAGGGGGATAGGCTTCACGAAGAGTATTGTGAAGCAAAAACATTTGACGAACCAGTGGATTATGAAAACTTAGATCCAGGTTAGGACAAGTAGGGAGAGTAGCATGCGATTCAGGTATGAAATACATAGTGATGCCATTCGGGCATTTGATCTTGCGCCCCACAAGATTTTTAAGGTCCCCAGCAATAGCGTCAGAAGATTTTGGTTTTCTGCTGGAGACCTTTCCCTGCAAAAGAGAGTTAAGCTTTCTTAACCACCCACATCTTCAAGGGTGGCTTAGAAGCAATAAGTCTAAGTGCAGCATCTGAGAATTTTGGCTTTGGAGCCCTAGCAAACAGTCTAGCATGCGGGCAATTGTACTCATAAGAATAAGCAGAATAGTTCTTGGTCATATGAGCATGACGGTTTGAAGAACCGCTCTCATATGCCTGAGCATGGTTTCCCTGCAAAACATTTGCGTTAGTGCGACTCAGGTGAGTCCTCTGCCTGTATGAAGCCTTTGGACCATATGAAGCCTTTGGTCTGAGGTTTGTCTTCTTCATGTGAGGTGTCATGAAGACATTCACAGGAAGATTCTCCAGACATGTTTTTGGAACCCATATCTTCTTCATAGGCGGTCCATTCCTGCAGTTAGTACCAATGTACCTGGCAAATACTTCACCATTCTGATTTTTAAACAGTTTATAGTTTGCATCAAAGGATTCATAAATGATAATAGGATCAGCACAAGTGAAGCCAGATAGATTGGATGGATCTGCTGAGGATTCCTTTGCAGCAACCCATGTGGTTTTGGGGTACTGCTCAGGTTTCCAGTAAGATCCATCTGCATTAATTTTCCTCACGAACCCAACACCCTCTTTCCTAGGGTTTCGGTTCAGAATCTGCTTCTTGAGGACATCACATAATGTCTGATGTCCTTTGAGACTTTTGTACATACCTGTTTCAAGCAATGTCTTCAACCTAGCATTCTCATCAGCAATAGCAGTGGTATCCTCAGCAGAGGGGTTAGTTACCACTTCAACAGTTGAAGATATTGCAACAGCAGTAGCAGTGGAACATTCAGCAACAGAAGTAGCATTATCACGCTCAATGCATTTAAGGCATGGTGGTTCAAATCCTTCCTTAGCAGAACGGATCTGTTCGGCTCGAAGTGACTCGCTTTCCTTTTTAAGATCATCATGATCCGCTCTCAACTTCTCAAGATCTTGCTTCTTTTGAAGATAATCATAGGAAAGCTTTTCATGAGTAGTTGAGAGAGTCTCAAGACGATCTTCGAGTTCCTGATACTTAACATGAAGATTTTTTATGTCTTCAATTAAGGATTCAGAACGAGTCATTTCAGCACCCAACAGATCATCGCTTTTGTCTAACAGTTTTTGAATATGTTCCATGGCCTTTTGTTGTTCAGTTGCAATTTTAGCAAGTGTTTTGTAGCTGAGTTTTGAATCACAATCAGAGTCATCGTCACTGGATGTTTGATAGTGAGTAGTGCGTGTGTTTACCTTGGCACCACGTGCCATGAAGCAGTAGGTAGGAGTAGAGTCGTCCTTGTCATTTGCATCGGTGTTGGTGATGAAGTCATTGTCTTCAGTGTTGAAGATGGACTTGGCGACGTAGGCTGTAGCCAGACTCGCAATGCCTGAATCAGACTCCTCCTCAGACTCTGCCTCTGCCTCCTCAGAAGCGGACTCCTCCTATGAATCCATTTTCTTGCCAACAAACGCACGAGCCTTGCCAGATGAACTATTCTTGTGTGATGAAGACTTTGAGGAAGACTTGGATGAAGACTTTGAGTATTTCTTTGTCTTCTTATCGTCAGAGTCATATTCCTTGCTCTTCTTCTTCTTTCTGTTCTCATTGTCCCACTGTGGACACTCAGAGATGAAGTGTCCAGTTTTCTTGCACTTGTGACATGTTTTCTTCTTGTAGTCATGAGCAGAAGCTTCATCATTCCTTGAGCTTGATCGTGAAGACTTTCTGAAGCCTTTCTTCTTGGTGAATTTCTGGAACTTCTTCACTAGCATTGCAAGTTCCCTTCCAATGTCTTCAGGATCATCAGAACTGCTGTCAGATTCCTCTTCAGATGAGGATACAGCTTTTGCCTTCAAGGCACGAGTTCGCCCATAGTTTGGACCGCAGATATCTCTTTTCTCAGAAAGCTGAAACTCATGTGTGTTGAGCCTCTCAAGTATGTCAGACGGATCGAGTGTCTTGAAGTCTGGACGTTCTTGAATCATCAGGGCTAGGATGTCAAACAAACTGTCAAGTGATCTCAGCAGCGTCTTGACGATTTCATGTTTGGTGTTCTTAGTGGCGCCGAGGGCTTGAAGCTCATTTGTGATGTCAGTGAGCCGGTCAAATGTGTGCTGGACATTCTCATTGTCATTTCGCTTGAAGCGGTTGAAGAGGTTGCGAAGAACACTGATTCTCTGATCTCTCTGGGTTGAGATGCCTTCATTGACTTTGGAGAGCCAGTCCCAAACCAGCTTGGATGTCTTCAAGGCACTCACACGGCCGTACTGTCCCTTGGTCAGATGACCACAGATGATATTCTTGGCAGTAGAGTCCAGTTGAGTGAACTTCTTGACATCAGCAGCAGTGACACCTTCTCCAGCCTTGGGAATGCCGTTTTCGATGACATACCATAGGTCGACATCAATGGCTTCAAGATGCATGCGCATCTTATTCTTCCAGTAGGGATATTCGGTTCCATCGAAGACGGGGCACGCAGCGGAGACTTTAATTATCCCTGCAGTCGACATAGCTAAAACTCCAGGTGGTTAAACCGAATCACACAGAACAAGGGAGCACCTTGCTCTGATACCAATTGAAAGTGCGTTATATCGACTAGAGGGGGGGTGAATAGGCGATTTTTATGAAAGTCTTCAAAACGTGGAAGTTATGAAGACAAACAGAGTGGATAAGCCTATCACTATGCAGTGGAAGTTAGATTACACAAGGCAAGCCATAGTCAAGTATACAATATAGTGAAAGCACAGTGACAAACAGCTTCAGTGTAATGAGGATCAGGTAGGAAGAAGTTATGAAGCCAAATAGATCATACAGTCAAGTTGTGAAGACAGAAGATAAAGCAAGCATGCAATGGCTTCACAATGTGTACTGGTAAGTAAAGGGAGGTTAAGATGAAACCAGTGACACGCTGAAGACAATGATTTGTTGGACCAGTTCCAGTTGCTGTGACAACTGTACGTCTGGTTGGAGCGGCTAGGTATTTAAACCAAAGGACACACAGTCCCGGACACCCAGTCCTGAACACGCAGCTCAGGACACCCAGTCCTCGCCGTTTTCTCCTTGAGCTAAGGTCACACAGACCTCGCCCAATCACTCTGGTAAGTCTTCAAGGTAGACTCCCAAACCTTCACAGACTTCGTTCACCGGCGATCCACAATTTCTCTTGGATACTCAGAACGCGACGCCTAACCGGCTGGAGGATGCACAGTCCTCAAGTGTAATAAGTCTTCAGATCACTCAGACAAGAAGACTTAAGTGATGCCCAATTACTCTGGCTCTGGGTGGTTAGGGCTTTTCTCCTCGCTAGGGATTTTCTCTCAAAGGCTTCGAGGTGGGTTGCTCTCAAACGACAAAAGCCGTGCACTGAAATCTGAGCAGCCAACCGTTTATGGTTGTAGGGGTGGACTATTTATAGCCACTTGGCAACCCGACCTGATTTGTCCGAAATGACCCTGGGTCACTAAGGAACTGACACGTGTACCAACGGTCGAATTTCGAACTCACACGGCAACTTTACTTGGGCTACAAGTAAAGCTGACTTGTTTGACTCTGGACAAGATTTTCTCTCATTGTCTTCACTCGAAGACATAGGATTTGAATTAGGCATCACTTCAGTCATCCTGACTGGTTCTCTTGGACCCCACTTAATAGTACGGTGGTTCCTATGACACAACATGAATGAAGTAAAACTACGAAGGATCTAAGTCTTCGAGTTCCATAAGCTTCATGGGGAGTCTTCACATGTCATTGTCTTCGACATGAATGTCTTCATAAACCACCATTGTCTTCAATGTCTTCGTACATTTTTAGGGGTCATCTCTGGTAGCTAAACCGAATCAATGAGGGACTTCTACCTGTGTTATCCTGCAATTCTCACAAACACATTAGTCCCTCAACTAGGTTTGTCGTCAATACTCTAAAACCAACTAGGGGTGGCACTAGATGCACTTATAGATATGTTTCTCGATTATGGACGTGACAAAAAGGTTCGTCGTAAAGGGTTACGTTGATGCAAGTTTTTGACACTGATCCAGATGATTCTAAGTCTCAATCTAGATACATATTGAAAGTGGGAGCAATTAGCTAGAGTAGCTCCGTGCAGAGCATTGTAGACATAGAATTTTGCAAAATACATACGGATCTGAATTTGGCAGGCTCGTTGACTAAATTTCTCTCACAAGCAAAACATGATCACTCTTTGGGTGCTAATAACATAGCGATGTGAACTAGATTATTGAATCTAGTAAACCCTTTGGGTGTTAGTCACATGGAGATGTGAACCAATCACATAAAGATGTGAACTTTTGATGTTAAATCACATGGCGATGTGATCTAGATTATTGACTCTAGTGCAAGTGGGAGACTGACGGAAATATGCCCTAGAGGCAATAATAAAGTTATTATTTATTTCCTTGTATCATGATAAATGTTTATTATTCATGCTAGAATTGTATTAACCGGAAACATAATACATGTGTGAATACATAGACAAACAGAGTGTCACTAGTATGCCTCTGCTTGACTAGCTTGTTAATCAAAGATGGCTATGTTTCCTGACCTTGGACAAAGAGTTGTTATTTGATTAACGGGATCACATCATTAGTTGAATGATCTGATTGACATGACCCATTCCATTAGCTTAGCACCCGATCGTTTAGTATGTTGCTATTGCTTTCTTCATGACTTATACATGTTCCTACGACTATGAGATTATGCAACTCCCATTTACCGGAGGAACACTTTGTGTGCTACCAAATGTCACAACGTAACTGGGTGATTATAAAGGAGCTCTACAGGTGTCTCCAAAGGTAGATGTTGGGTTGGCGTATTTCGAGATTAGGATTTGTCACTCCGATTGTCGGAGAGGTATCTCTGGGCCCTCTCGGTAATGCACATCACATAAGCCTTGCAAGCATTGCAACCAATGAGTTAGTTGCGAGATGATGTATTATAGAATGAGTAAAGAGACTTGCTGGTAACGAGATTGAACTAGGTATTGGATACCGACGATCGAATCTCGGGCAAGTAACATACCGATGACAAAGAGAACAACGTATGTTGTTATGCGGTCTGACCGATAAAGATCTTCGTAGAATATGTAGGAGCCAATATGAGCATCCAGGTCCCTCTATTGGTTATTGACCGGAGATGTGTCTCAGTCATGTCTGCATTATTCTCGAACCGTAGGGTCCGCACGCTTAACGTTACGATGACAGTTATTATGAGTTTATGCATTTTGATGTACCAAAGTTAGTTCGGAGTCCCGGATGTGATCACGGACATGACGAGGAGTCTCGAAATGGTCGAGACATAAAGATTGATATATTGGAAGCCTATGTTTGGATATCGGAAGTGTTCCGGGTGAAATCGGTATTTTACCGGAGTACCGGGAGGTTACCGGAACCCCCCCCCCCCCCCCCGGGGGAGCTGTATGGGCCTTAGTGGGCTTTAGTGGAAAGGAGAAGGGGCAGCCCAAGATGGGCCGCATGCCTCCCCCCTCCCCTAGTCCTATTAGGACAAGGAGAGGTAGCCAGCCCCCCTCTCTCTCTTTCCCTCTCAGCGAATCCTATTCCAACTAGGATTGGGGGGAGAAATCCTACTCCGAGAGGGAGTAGGACTCCCCTGGCGCGCCCTCCTTGGCCGGCCGTCCCCCTCCCCTTGGCTCCTTTATATACGGAGGCAGGGGGCACCCCTAGACACACAAGTTGATCATTGAGATCGTTCCTTAGCCGTGTGTGGTGCCCCCTGCCACCATATTCCACCTCGATCATATTGTAGCGGTGCTTAGGCGAAGCCCTGCGACGGTAGAACATCAAGATCGTCACCACGCCGTCCTGCTGACGGAACTCCTCCCTGACGCTTTGCTGGATTGGAGCCCGGGGATTGTCATCGAGCTGTACGTGTGCTAAGAACTCGGAGGTGCCGGAGTAACGGTGCTTGGATCGGTCGAATCGGGAAGACGTACGACTACTTCCTCTACGTTGTGTCAACGCTTCCGCGGTCGGTCTGCGTGGGTACGTAGACAACACTCTCCCCTCTTGTTGCTGTGCATCACCATGATCTTGCGTGTGCATAGGAAATTTTTTGAAATTACTACGTTCCCCAACAGGCGCGCCCCCTTTCCTTTTAGGACTAGGGGAGGGGACTGGAGTGCTACTAGGACTCCCCTCTCCTTGGCTCGCCCCTGGTGGCCGTCCTCCTCCTCCCTTCCTTTATATACAGGGGCAGGGGCACCCCAGAGCACAACAGTTATTCTCTTAGCCTTGTGCGGTGCCCCCTCCACAGTTTACTCCTCCGGTCATAGCGCCGTAGTGCTTAGGCGAAGCCCTGCACGGATCACATCATCATCACCATCACCACACCGTCGTGCTGACGAAACTCTCCTCAACCCTCTATTGGATCAAGAGTTCGAGGGACGTTATCGAGCTAAACGTGTGCTGAACTCGGAGGTGTCGTATGTTCGGTAGTAGATCGGTTGGATCGTGAAGACGTTCGACTACATCAACCGCGTTAACCTAACACTTCCGCTTTCGGTCTACGAGGGTACATGGACACACTCTCCCCGTATCGTTGATATGCATCTCCTCGATAGATATTGCGTGATCGTAGGAATTTTTTTGAAATTGCATGCTACGTTCCCCTATAGTAGCATCCGAGCCAGGTCTATGCATAGATGATATGCACGAGTAGAGCACAAAGAGTTGTGGGTGATAATACTCATACTGCTTACTGTTGGAAATATGCCCTAGAGGCAATAATAAAATGGTTATTATTATATTTCTTTGTTCATGATAATTGTCTATTGTTCATGCTATAATTGTGTTATCCGGAAATCGTAATACATGTGTGAATACATAGACCACAACACGTCCCTATTGAGCCTCTAGTTGACTAGCTCGTTGATCAAAAGATAGTCATCGTTTCCTGACTATGGACATTAGATGTCATTGATAACGGGATCACATCATTAGGAGAATGATGTGATGGACAAGACCCAATCCTAAGCTTAGCTCAAAGATCGTGTAGTTCGTTTGTTGTAGCTTTTCTGATGTCAAGTATCATGTCCTTAGACCATGAGATTGTGCAACTCCAGGATACCGTAGGAGTGCCTTGGGTGTGCCAAACGTCACAACGTAACTGGGTGACTATAAAGGTACATTACAGGTATCTCCGAAAGTGTCTGTTGGGTTGGCATGAATCGAGACTGGGATTTGTCACTCCGTATGACGGAGAGGTATCTCTGGGCCCACTCGGTAATGCATCATCATAATGAGCTCAATGTGATCAAGTGGTTGATCACGGGATCATGCATTACGGTACAAGTAAAGTGACTTGCCGGTAACGAGACTGAACAAGGTATTGGGATACCGACGATCGAGTCTCGGGCAAGTAACATACCGATTGACAAAGGGAATTGTATACGGATTGATTGAATCCTCAACATCGTGGTGTTGGGAACGTAGTAATTTCAAAAAAATTCCTACGCACACGCAAGATCATGGTGATGCATAGCAACGAAATGCAGAGTATGATCTATGTACCCTTATAGATCGCAACGGAAGCGTTGACACAACATAGAGGAAGTAGTCGTACGTCTTCTTCCCGATCCGACCGATCCAAGCACCTCCGGCACCTCCGAGTTCTTAGCACACGTACAGTTCGATGACGATCCCCGGGCTCCGATCCAGCAAAGCTTCGGGGAGAAGTTCCGTCAGCACAATGGCGTGGTGACGATCTTGATGTTCTACCGACGCAGGGCTTCGCCTAAGCACTACAACGATATGATCGAGGTGGAATATGGTGGCAGGGGGCACCGCACAGGGCTAAGGAACGATCTCAATGATCAACTTGTGTGTCTAGAGGTGCCCCCTGCCTCCGTATATAAAGGAGCCAAGGGGGAGGGGGCCGCCGGCTAGGAGGAGGGCGCAGGAGGAGTCCTACTCCTACCGGGAGTAGGACTCCCCCCCCCCCCAATCCTAGTTGGACTAGGATTCCCCGAGGGGGAAAGAGAGAGAGAGGGGGGCCGGCCGGCCACCTCCCCTAGTCCTAATAGGACTAGGGGAGGGGGGAGGCGCGCGGCCACCTTGGGCTGCCCCTTTCTCCTTTCCACTAAAGCCCATAAAGGCCCATATGACTCCCAGGGGGTTCCGGTAACCTCCCGGTACTCCGGTAAAATCCCGATTTCACCCGGAACACTTCCGATATCCAAATATAGGCTTCCAATATATCAATCTTTATGTCTCGACCATTTTGAGACTCCTCGTCATGTCCATGATCACATCCGGGACTCCGAACTAACTTCGGTACATCAAAATGCATAAACTCATAATAACTGTCATTGTAACGTTAAGCGTGTGGACCCTACGTTTCGAGAACAATGTAGACATGACTGAGACACATCTCCGGTCAATAACCAATAGCGGGACCTGGATGCCCATATTGGCTCCTACATATTCTACGAAGATCTTTATCGGTCAGACCGCATAACAACATACGTTGTTCCCTTTGTCATCGGTATGTTACTTGCCCGAGATTCGATCATCGGTATCCAATACCTAGTTCAATCTCGTTACCGGCAAGTCTCTTTACTCGTCCCGTAATACATCATCTCACAACTAACATATTAGTTGCAGTGCTTGCAAGGCTTATGTGATGTGCATTACCGAGTGGGCCCAGAGATACCTCTCCGACAATCGGAGTGACAAATCCTAATCTTGAAATACGCCAACCCAACATCTACCTTTGGAGACACCTGTAGTACTCCTTTATAATCACCCAGTTACGTTGTGACGTTTGGTAGCACCCAAAGTGTTCCTCCGGCAAACGGGAGTTGCATAATCTCATAGTCATAGGAACATGTATAAGTCATGAAGAAAGCAATAGCAACATACTAAACGATCGGGTGCTAAGCTAATGGAATAGGTCATGTCAATCAGATCATTCAACTAATGATGTGATCCCGTTAATCAAATAACAACTCTTTGTTCATGGTTAGGAAACATAACCATCTTTGATTAACGGGCTAGTCAAGTAGAGGCATTCTAGTGACACTCTGTTTGTCTATGTATTCACACATGTACTATGTTTCCGGTTAATACAATTCTAGCATGAATAATAAACATTTATCATGATATAAGGAAATAAATAATAACTTTATTATTGCCTCTAGGGCATATTTCCTTCAGTCTCCCACTTGCACTAGAGTCAATAATCTAGTTCACATTGCCATGTGATTTAACAGCAATAGTTCACATCACCATGTGATTAACACCCATAGTTCACATCGTCATGTGACCAACACTCAAAGGGTTTACTAGAGTCAGTAATCTAGTTCACATATCTATGTGATTAACACCCAAAGAGTACTAAGGTGTGATCATGTTTTGCTTGTGAGATAATTTTAGTCAACGGGTCTGTCACATTCAGATCCGTAAGTATTTTGCAAGTTCTATGTCTACAATGCTCTACACGGAGCTACTCTAGCTAATTGCTCCCACTTTCAATATATATCCAGATTGAGACTTAGAATCATCTGGATCAGTGTCAAAAACTTGCATCCACGTAACCCTTTACGACGAACCTTTTTGTCACGTCCATAATCGAGAAACATATCCTTATTTCACTAAGGATAATTCTGACCGCTGTATAGTGATCTACTCCTAGATCACTATTGTACTCCCTTGCCAAATCAATGCAGGGTATACAATAGATCTGGTACATAGCATGACATACTTTATAGAACCTATGGCCAAGGCATAGGGAATGACTTTCATTCTCTTTCTATCTTCTGCCGCGGTCGGGCTTTGAGTCTTACTCAACTTCATACCTTGTAACATAGGCAAGAAACTTTTTCTTTGACTGTTCCATTTTGAACTACTTCAAAATCTTGTCAAGGTATGTACTCATTGAAAAGACTTATCAAGCGTCTTGATCTATCTCTATAGATCTTGATACTCAATATGTAAGCAGCTTCACCGAGGTCTTTCTTTGAAAAACTCCTTTCAAACACTCCTTTATGCTTTGCAGAATAATTCTACATTATTTCCGATCAACAATGTGTCATTCACACATATTTATCAGAAATGTTGTAGTGCTCCCACTCACTTTCTTGTAAATATAGGCTTCACCGCAAGTCTGTATAAAACTATATGCTTTGATCAACTTATCAAAGTGTATATTCCAACTCCGAGATGCTTGCACCAGTCCATAGATGCATCGCTGGAGCTTGCATATTTTGTTAGCTCCTTTAGGATTGACAAAACTTTCTTGTTGCATCATATACAACTCTTCTTTAATAAATCCATTAAGGAATGTAGTTTTGTTTATCCATTTGCCAGATTTCATAAAATGTGGCAATTGCTAACATGATTCGGACAGACTTAAGCATAGATACGAGTGAGAAACTCTCATCGTATTCAACACCTTGAACTTGTCGAAAACCTTTTGCGACAATTCTAACTTTGTAGATAGTAACACTACTATCAGCGTCCGTCTTCCTCTTGAAGATCCATTTGATTTCAATGGCTCGCCGATCTTTTGGGCAAGTCCATCAAATTCCATACTTTGTTCTTATACATGGATCTCATCTCAGATTTCGTGGCCTCAAGCCATTTCGCGGAATCTGGGCTCATCATCGCTTCCTCATAGTTCGTAGGTTCATCATGGTCAAGTAACATGACCTCCAGAACAGGATTACCGTACCACTCTGGTGCGTATCTTACTCTGGTTTACCTACGAGGTTTTGTAGCAACTTGATCTGAAGTTACATGATCATCATCATTAGCTTCCTCACTAATTGGTGTAGTAGTCACAGGAACAGATTTCTGTGATGAACTACTTTCCAATAAGGGAGCAGGTACAGTTACCTCATCAAGTTCTACTTTCCTCCCACTCACTTCTTTCGAGAGAAACTCCTTTTCTAGAAAAACTCCGAATTTAGCAACAAAAGTCTTGCCTTCGGATTTGTGATAGAAGGTGTACCCAACAGTCTCCTTTGGGTATCCTATGAAGACATATTTCTCCGACTTTTTCATATAAGCATTACAACCCCAAACTTTAAGAAACGACAACTTTGGTTTCTTGCCAAACCACAGTTCAGATTGTGTCGTCTCAACGGACTTAGATGGTGCCCTATTTTACGTGAATGCAGTTGTCTCTAATGCATATCCCCAAAACGATAGTGGTAGATCGGTAAGAGACATCATAGATCGCACCATATCTAATAATGTACGGTTATGACATTCGGACACACCATTATGCTGTGGTGTTCCAGGTGGCATGAGTTTGTGAAACTATTCCACATTGTTCTAATTGAAGACCAAACTCGTAACTCAAATATTTGTCTCCGCGATCAGATCGTAGAAACTTTATTTTATTGTCACGATGATTTTCCACTTCACTCTGAAATTCTTTGAACTTTTCAAATGTTTCAGACTTATGTTTCATCAAGTAGATATACCCATATCTGCTCAAATCATCTGTGAAGTTCAGAAAATAACGATACTTGCCGTGAGCCTTAACACTCATCGGACCGCATACATCAGTATGTATTATTTCCAATAAGTCAGTTGCTCGCTCCGGAGAACGGAGTCTTAGTCATCTTGCCCATGAGGCATGGTTCGCAAGCATCAAGTGATTCATAATCAAGTGATTCCAAAATCCCATCAGCATGGAGTTTCTTCATGCGCTTTACACCAATATGACTTAAACGGCAGTGCCACAAATAAGTTGCACTATCATTATTAACTTTGCATCTTTTGGTTTCAATATTATCATTATGTGTATCACTACGATCGAGATCCAATGAACTATTTTCATTGGGTGTGTTACCATATAAGGTTTTATTCATGTAAACAGAACAACAATTTATTCTTTTACTTAAATGAATAACCGTATTACAATAAACATGATCAAATCATATTCATGCTCAATGCAAACACCAAATAACACTTATTTAGGTTCAACACTAATCCCGAAAGTATAGGGAAGTGTGCGATGATGATCATATCAATCTTGGAACCACTTCCAACACACATCGTCACTTCACCCTTAACTAGTCTCTGTTCATTCTGCAACTCCTGTTTCGAGTTACTACTCTTAGCAACTGAACTAGTATCAAATACTGAGCGGTTGCTATTAACACTAGTAAAGTACACATCAATAACATGTATATCAAATATACTTATGTTCACTTTGCCATCCTTCTTATCCGCCAAATACTTGGGGCAGTTCCGCTTCCAGTGACCAGTCCCTTTGAAGTAGAAGCACTTAGTCTCAGGCTTAGGACCAGACTTGGGCTTCTTCACTTGAGCAGCAACTTTCTTGTCATTCTTCTTGAAGTTTCCCTTCTTCCCTTTTGCCCTTTTCTTGAAACTAGTGGTCTTGTCAACCATCAACACTTGATGTTCTTTCTTGATTTCTACCTTCGTTAATTTCAGTATCGCGAAGAGCTCGGGACTTTACTTTCGTCATCCCTTGCGTATTATAGTTCATCACAAAGTTCTACTAACTTGGTGATGGTGACTAGAGAATTCTGTCAATCACTATCTTATCTGGAAGATTAACTCCCACTTGATTCAAGCGATTGTAGTACCCAGACAATCTGAGCACATGCTCACTAGTTGAGCGATTCACCTCCATCTTTTAGCTATAGAACTTGTTGGAGACTTCATATCTCTCAACTCGGGTATTTGCTTGAAATATTAACTTCAACTCCTGGGACATCTCATATGGTCCATGATGTTCAAAACGTCTTTGAAGTCCCGATTCTAAGCCGTTAAGCATGGTGCAACAAACTATCAAGTAATCATCATATTGAGCTAGCCAAACATTCATAACGTCTGCATCTGCTTCTGCAATAGGTTTGTCACCTAGCGGTGCATCAAGGACATAATTCTTCTGTGCAGCAATGAGGATAAACCTCAGATCACAGATCCAATCCGCATCATTGCTACTAACATCTTTCAACACAATTTTCTCTAGGAACATATCAAAATAAACATATGAAAGCAACAACGCGAGCTATTGATCTACAACATAGATATGCTAATACTACGAGGACTAAGTTCATGATAAGTTTAAGTTCAATTAATCAAATTACTTAAGAACTCCCACTTAGATAGACATCCCTCTAATCCTCTAAGTGATCACGTGATCCAAATCAACTAAACCATGTCCGATCATCACGTGAGATGGAGTAGTTTCATTGGTGAACATCACTATGTTGATCATATCTACTATATGATTCACGCTCGACCTTTCGGTCTCCGTGTTCCGAGGCCATATCTGTATATGCTTGGCTCGTCAAGTATAACCTGAGTATTCCGCGTGTGCAACTGTTTTGCACCCGTTGTATTTGAACGTAGAGCCTATCACACCCGATCATCACGTGGTGTCTCAGCACGAAGAACTTTCGCAACGGTGCATACTCAGGGAGAACACTTCTTGATAATTTAGTGAGAGATCATCTTATAATGCTACCGTCAATCAAAGCAAGATAAGATGCATAAAAAGATAAACATCACATGCAATCAATATAAGTGATATGATATGGCCATCATCATCTTGTGCTTGTGATCTCCATCTCCGAAGCACCGTCATGATCACCATCGTCACCGGCGTGACACCTTGATCTCCATCGTAGCATCGTTGTCGTCTCGCCAATCTTATGCTTCCACGACTATCGCTACCACTTAGTGATAAAGTAAAGCATTACATCACGATTGCATTGCATACAATAAAGCGGCAACCATATGGCTCCTGCCAGTTGCCGATAACTCGGTTACAAAACATGATCATCTCATACAATAAAATTCATCATCATGCCTTGACCATATCACATCACAACATGCCCTGCAAAAACAAGTTAGACGTCCTCTACTTTGTTGTTGCAAGTTTTACGTGGCTGCTACGGGCTTAAGCAAGAACCAATCTCACCTACGCATCAAAACCACAAGATAGTTTGTCAAATAGACTCCGTTTTAACCTTCGCAAGGACCGGACGTAGCCACACTCGGTTCAACTAAAGTTGGAGAGACAGTCGCCCGCAAGCCACCTATGTGCAAAGCACGTCGGGGGAACCGGTCTCGCGTAAGCGGACGCATAATGTTGGTCCGGGTCATCTCGTCCAACAATACCGCCGAACCAAAGTATGACATGCTGGTAGGCAGTATGACTTATATCGTCCACAACTCACTTGTGTTCTACTCGTGCATATAACATCAAACCATAAAACCTAGGCTCGGATGCAACTGTTGGGAACGTAGTAATTTCAAAAAATTTCCTACGCACACGCAAGATCATGGTGATGCATAGGAACGAAAGGGAGAGTATGATCTACGTACCCTTGTAGATCGCAACGGAAGCGTTGACACAACGTAGAGGAAGTAGCCGTACGTCTTCTTCCCGATCCGACCGATCCAAGCACCGTTACTCCGGCACCTCCGAGTTCTTAGCACATGTACAGTTCGATGACGATCCCCGGGCTCCGATCCAGCAAAGCTTCGGGGAGGAGTTCCGTCAGCACGACGGCGTGGTGACGATCTTGATGTTCTACCGACGCAGGGCTTCGCCTAAGCACTACATCGATATGATCGAGGTGGAATATGGTGGCAGGGGGCACCGCACACGGCTAAGGAACGGTCTCAATGATCAACTTGTGTGTCTAGAGGTGCCCCCTGCCTCCATATATAAAGGAGCCAAGGGGGAGGGGGCCGCCGGCCAGGAGGAGTTCTACCGGGAGTAGGACCCCCCCCCCCCCAATCCTAGTTGGACTAGGATTCCCCGAGGGGGAAAGAGAGAGAGGGGGGCCGGCCACCTCTCCTAGTCCTAATAGGACTAGGGGAGGGGGGAGGCGCGCAGGCACCTTGGGCTGCCCCTTTCTCCTTTCCACTAAAGCCCATAAAGGCCCATATGACTCCCGGGGGGTTCCGGTAACCTCCCGGTACTCCGGTAAAATCCCGATTTCACCCAGAACACTTCCGATATCCAAATATAGGCTTCCAATATATCAATCTTTATGTCTCAACCATTTCGAGACTCCTCGTCATGTCCGTGATCACATCCGGGACTCCGAACTAACTTCGGTACATCAAAATGCATAAACTCATAATAACTGTCATCGTAACGTTAAGCGTGCGGACCCTACGGTTCGAGAACAATGTAGACATGACTGAGACACATCTCCGGTCAATAACCAATAGCGGGACCTGGATGCCCATATTGGCTCCTACATATTCTACGAAGATCTTTTATCGGTTAGACCGCATAACAACATACGTTGTTCCCTTTGTCATCGGTATGTTACTTGCCCGAGATTCGATCGTCGGTATCCAATACCTAGTTCAATCTCGTTACCGGCAAGTCTCTTTACTCGTTCCGTAATACATCATCTCACAACTAACATATTAGTTGCAGTGCTTGCAAGGCTTATGTGATGTGCACTAGTAGAAAAAGGGTCAAACGTGAAGCACATTAGTGCCGGTTTGTATTTGAGCCGGCACTAATGTATACATTAGTGCCGGTTCCAACGGCTAGCCGGGCCGCTTTCATTAGTACCGGTTCGTGGCGAACCTTTAGCACCGGTTCGTGCCACGAACCGGTACTAATGAGAGTGGTGGCAGGATGTTGCCAGAATGGGGCCCCTCCAGCCCCTTTAGTACCGGTTCTTGGCACGAACCGGTACTAAAGGTCGTCCTACATAGACCCTTCGTCCACCAGCACTCTGTTCTTCCCCCTTTCCCCTCTCCCTCTCCTCTGTTCTTCCCTTCTTCCTCTCGAGTTCATCACAAAATTTGCCCAAAATTTGTCAAGATTTGAAGGCCCTCATCCATTCAAATGATCACAAAGGTTAGCAACTTTGTCCTTTCATCTCTCATTGCTAGATTAGCTCTTGCATTGGTTTATATAGTGATTAATTTGTGAGTTTAGTAATTTGGGAGGATATATGTATGTGCTAGTATTTGATTTATATGCAATTTGAGGTCAAAAATAACACTTAGTTTGCATATGTAGGTGTGGTTTACTTAGTGCCTTCTAAATCTCCATCGTAGCCACCGTCGATCGCCCGCACCGTCCCGTTGCCGGCACCACCTTGTGGTGAGCCTCTTGTTCATGAAATTTTATATAAAAATTGATGTTTGTGTGATTTGGATATATAGTTACTCGTATAATTATCTTACCCGTACGTTGTTTGTTATATATATAGTGCCATGGTTTTGATATCCGTCCCCGTCGGCCCTAGTCCTTGTTATGATTCTGATGGGGTATGTATATTCTCTTTTAAAACTAGTTGCATTTCGTGTTTATGACAAATTATGCCCATCAAGTTGACATAGAAATTTTTTCTAGGAGGTATGTGAACCGGAAATTCCAACCGACCCTATTGCCGAGAGGTTAAATTTAGTTGAAAGAGAAAACGAGTACTTGAAAGAAAAATTGAAAAGAATTGAGGGGGAGAAGATGGAATTGGAGTTGCATGTTGCCGATGTCGTCGATGATCACAAGATCAAGATGGAGAAAATGCGCTTGAAGATTAGAAAGATTAGAAAATATTCCATCGATAGTGAGGCTTGGTATCATTGTGCTGTTGGATCCATTGTTACCTTAGTTGCGATCTTGATCATATTTGTTGTTGCATTTAAATGCTTTAGCTAGAGAGTTATTTGTTTGTTGGATTTAAGTGTTGTATGAACTTTATGTATGAACTTGTATTAATTTGGTCTATTCGGTGTTGTGTAATGAAGATGAGCCGGCAATGGATGTACGATGACCGATGCTCTCCCCAGTTCATTGAGGGCGTGCATACTTTTCTGCTTGCGGCTGAGGCAAACAAGCGGGCGGATGGTTTTATGCCTTGTCCATGTGCTCGCTGTAAGAATGGTCACAATTACTCTACGTCAAGAACCATTCACGTCCACCTGTTTAAGTCCGGTTTCATGCCCCATTATAATGTTTGGACCAAGCACGGAGAAAGAGGGGTTATGATGGAAGACAATGAAGAAGAAGAGGACGACGACAGCTATCCTGGCCATGGGTTCCCTGAATACGATGATACAACAATGGGGGAAGAAGCTGAGCCGGTAATGCGGGAAGAAGCTGAGCCGACAATGCGGGAAGAAGCTGAAGAAGAGGCATCAGATGAGCCCGTTGATGATCTAGGTCGGGCCATTGCCGATGCAAAGAGAAACTGCGCAAGTGATTTGGAGAAGAAGAAGTTGAAGCGCATGTTAGAGGATCACAAAAAATTGTTGTACCCGAATTGCGTAGGTGACAAGAAAAAGCTGGGCACCACACTGGATTTGCTGCAATGGAAGGCAGAGAATGGTGTATCTGACAAGGGATTTGGAAAGTTACCATCTTCGAATATAATGACTTTCAAAGGGTACGAGATAAATGGTAATACATTTTACATGATCGCCCAAGATAAGAAGAGCACCAACCAAAACAGTGGTGTCCGCTTTGATGTAAGACAGGAAAGGAAACATATTATGGTTATATACAGGACATATGGGAACTTGACTATCGACGTGGTTTGAAGGTCCCTTTGTTTCGGTGCAAATGGGTCAATATGACACGAGGCGGGGTAACGGAAGACCCGCAGTACGGAATGACAACAGTGGACCTCAACAATCGTGCGTATGCAGACGAACCATTCGTCCTAGCCAATGATGTGGCACAGGTTTTCTATGTGAAGGACATGTCTACCAAGCCAAGAAAAAGAAAAGATAAGGAAGCGAATTCATCGTACGATGAGCCAAAGCGGCACATAGTTCTTTCTGGTTAGAGAAACATCGTGGGAGTGGATGACAAGACAGACAAGTCAGAAGATTATGAAAAGTTTGATGAAATTGCTCCATTCACAATGAATATTGACCCGAGCATCCCGTTAAATGATGAAGATTTTCCATGGCTACGACGCAAAGGGACACACGTGAAGAAAAAGTTTCACACCCAAAGATCTGGGATGTGATCTGGGATGCAAGCAAATTCTTTCATGCATTTACTGATTTTTTCAGCTAAATGACCCTGAAGTTGAAAAGCATTTCAAATGAACTCAGAAAAGGATAAAAGTTGGCATGGCATCATAATTTCACCCACATAGCATGTGCAAAAAAGTAGAGAGGGTTACCGCAAAAACTGAATGCACTTCGTATACAAAATGGACAATCTGTTTCGAAGTATCAGGGTTTCGGACGAAAATTCATCCGTTACAAAGTCATTTCATTTTTTAAATAACTTAAGCATTACCAAATTGAATATAATGATAAAACACACTAATATTAAACATAAGAAAAAAGAATCACTGGAAAATGTATTTTTAAAGTTAAGTTATTCACAAACTAGTGATTCACACAAATTTCAAATAATTCAAAATTTAAACTATTCAAATTTAAAAACTACCGGCACTAACTGAAAGTTTCTAAAAACTATCAAAAATATTCACAAAGAAACTCTAAATACAGCAAAAAACAACTAAAAATAAATAAAACAAAATAAATAAAGCAGAAAAGAAAAAACTAAATGAAAAAAGCCCACCTACCGGGCCACAGCGGCCTGCATACGACTAGAAACCCAACCTGTTATTGGGCCAGGATGCAGGCCTGCAAGCCCAATAGGCCCCACAGGGCAGAGTAGCAGAGGTAGGCCCAGAAGGCCTGTTTAGAGAGGAGCTCGAGACAGCACCGGCGGCGGGGCTTATAAGCAGGTGTAAGCGCCCTTCGGCTAGCGAGGTGGGACTAAACTTCTGCGCCCCTCGCCTGGCAGTGCACCCCCCTTTAGTACCGGTTCGTGGCATCAACCGGTACTAAAGGGGGGCCTTTAGTACCGGTTGGAGCCACCAACCGGTACTAAAGGGGGTCGCTTCCCGCCGCTTGGGCTAGCCAAAACAGACCTTTAGTACCGGTTGGTGGCTCCAACCGGTACTAAATGTGCCTTCTATATATACAACACTTCGAAAAATTTCATTCTCCCACTCTGTTTCTTCCCGATCGACGCCGCACCCGTCCTACGCCGTCGCCGTCGCCGCCCTCGTCCCCGTCGCCGCCCCCGTCGCCGTCGCCGCCCTCGTCCCCGTCGCCGTCCCGGTCGCCGATCCCCTCGCTTCGCCGTCGTCGTCGCCGTCGCCGTCGCCTCGACCTCGCCTCGCCGTCGCTGTGAGCCCCTCCCCCGGCCCCTCTCCTCCCTCCAATCGATCGTAGCGCACACCGGCGCCGGCGCCGGCGCCGACCGTAGCGCACGCACACGCGCACGCGCACACACACACTACAAGCGCACACACACACACACACACACACACACACACACACACACTACACACACACACACTAGACGCGCACACACACACAATTTTTCTGTTTTTAGCTTTTAGTTTTTTCTGTTTTTCTGTTTTTCATAAAAAGTTTTAGATGAATTAATTAATTAGATTAGATTAATGTCAAATAGTATGTAGAAATGGTAGTTATGATATATATATAATGTCAAATGTTATAGAAATGTTAGTTATATAGAAATGTTAGAAATTTTGGAAATGTTAGTTTTAGCTAGCTAGATGAATTAGATTAATTTCAAATTGTTAGACGATGATCGATGTTTTTTTAGTTTCTCATATTTTTAGTTATAAAATTTAGAATTTGCATATATGAAATCATCACAATCCATCATTTAAAAAATGTTACTTTACTTTTGCGGCATATAGTATTTTGTTGTCGACAATGCCCGGCCCGCATCCTCGCCGTCGACACGTCCGCGATGACGTCCTACTTCAGAGGACCCATGTCCGGGACTGGGCTCCGCCGGGCTGGCACTGGGAGGTGCTACCTTCAGGGGCGCGACGCTTGGTGAGGAACCCGGCCCCCGGTCCCGTCGTCGACCCTCATCTTCTTTGGTGGCATTCGCGTGGGCCACTTTCGGTGCGGAGGGAGCCGGCCCCGCCGGAGGTGGTACGTTGCCGTGTCAGGGAGGAGGACGAGCACGTCCATCGCTACATGGCTGCTATGGACGTCAGGTTCTCCAATACCTGGCAGGTTCTTTGGGGAGATCACCCGAGCTATGATCCAGTGATGGTTCCTTCTCTTTGGGTGTCCACCGCCCGCACCTCAGGAACCGCGAGTGGCCTAGATTACTCTGTAGTATTCGATCTTTATTAGCTAGCTAGCTAGCTAGTGATGTATTCGATATATAATATTCGAGATGATTATATCTATTATTCAAGACGACGTATTTGAGATTAAATCTATTATTCGAGACGATGTATTCGAGATTATATCTATTATTAGAGACGATGTATTCGAGATTATATCTATTATTCGAGATTATACTAAATTGTTTTCTATTTCTTTTGGCATAGTTAAATAAAAGCTATGGCGGACAATACCGACAGAGAGAGAGAACAGACCATGTTCGATATCATACGCGGGCCAGATGATGATCAGAATGAAGAAGATTTTGACGGCTCCGAATTTCTAAACAACACTGGAGAGGGTGATATGATATTCGATCGCGACGACCGAGCAGATGAAGTCATGAACTACGACGAAGAACATGTTGATCCTGAAACAACAAACACCGGCGAGGTATATATATTTATATAAGCAGGAATCTGGTGATCATCGCATGTTTTAAATGAGTTGAAGATATATTAACGAATCGATCTTTCTTCCTTCAGCCATCCGGATCGAGCAAATCTTCAGGCAAAAGGACGAAACGAGGCCCGAACAAAAAGTTGAAGGAGGGCGTAAAGTACAATATCGAGGCATTCAAACCTAATGGCGAACCATTAGCGCCTAAGAAGATTGCGGACAAGTTCGTTCGTCAGTGCGGAGTTCTTGTGAAGGACCTACTCCCGATCTCCCTTCAAGAATGGAGAAAGCCAGCAAAGCCACGTCCAGATGTTACTTTTGTCGACGAGAATCAAAAAAAACTGCTTTGGGATACTCTCATGGAACATTTCACCCTACCAGATAATATCACAGAAGCAGATGTGCGGAAAGTCAAGGACGCTGCTTTTAGGAAGATGGCGGTTGCATTCAAGAACCACAAGAGAATGACGTGGGAGAAGTACGTCAAGGGAGGAAAGAAGACTCCAGTATTCGAGGGGATACTAGAGAATCAAAGTGCTCATTGGGACGATTTCGTGAAATTCAAGGATTCAGAATTAGCTAAGGAACGGTCGAGAATAAAAAAGGCCAATGCCGGAAAAAAGGATAAGTTCCATAAGCTGGGGCCAGGTGGCTACGTGGTGGCAATGCCTAAGTGGGATAAGTCTGAGAAAGAGATGGAGGATGCAAGTGTCACTCCGGTTACTAAGAACTGGCCCCCCAGGTGCAGGACTTGGTTCTATGCGCATGGGGGGAGTTGGACCCGAAGACAGGCAATGTTTCGACGAAGGCATGTCTGAACGGAGCCGACGATGCGCTACTTGTTGCAATAGAAGAGGCTCGATCGGGGGTGTTCCAGCCCAACAGAGAGAACGACGAGCTTACGCGTGCCCTGGGAAATCCTGAACACCCGGGAAGAACACGAGGCAAGGGCGCTATTCCGTGGTATGAGGGGTTTTCGGACTGGAACGCGGACTACAGAACCCGTGCGAGAAAGAAGATTGCGGAGGACAAGAAGAGGAAGATGGAGGAGGAGCAGAGGAAGCGGGACTATGAACGCCTTCAAGGCCTAGAAGCAAGTCAAGCGGAATTGGCAGCTAAATTCTAGCGGCAGCAGGAGCAGATCGACTCACTTAGCCAGCAAAGGGGGTCTCAGCAGCTACAGCAGCTAGCGAATGATCCAGCCTTGGATACCACCGCCCCATCCATGCCGAGAAGCAGCGTGGGTTCCGCCCCGGGCGACGCAGTAGTGCTGGATAGATACCCCGTGGATGACATCACGGAGAACACTAACTGCGAGCTACACTTCAAAATGAAGAACATATCCATGAAGGTGGCGGACGCCGTTGCTTTTTCAAATTCCCCAGAGGCAACCTTCCATTGCAACCCGATTCCAGCGGGCTATGCTCGTGTCTTGGTTGATGAGGTGGCGGACCAATATTCGGGGCTAGAGCTTGACATTCCTGGAGGTGACGAGGAGCACACACTCGGAGATGCCAAACATCGTATCATCCTATGGAGAAAGGATTGCATCATTTTTCGAAGGCCACCGACACCGCGTCACCCGACTCCTCGTCGAAGTCCGCCACCGAGTCAGCAGACTCCCGCTCCTCCAAGTCCACCAACGCGTGAGGCCACTCCTCCTCCTCCAAGTCCGGCAAAGTGTCAGGCCACTCCTCCTCCAAGTCCGACACAGCGTCAGACGTCCACTCCTCCTCCAAGTCCGGCACAGCTTCAGGCCACTCCTGCTCGTCCAACTCAGCCCCGTCAGCCGTCTCCGCCGCCTCAGCAATCGCAGAAGAGACACCCCGCAGCTATGGTGCGTAGCGGTACGAGTCGAGGTCATAGTACAGGAAGTACAGGCGGAGGCAAGCGATATAAATATGGTCCAAACCTCAGTACTCCTCTTCCTGTGAGGGCTTACGATAGGACCGAGGAGCAAACCAATGCCATAGTGCGGGCAGAAGTCGACGCCCATTTTGGACCGAAACCGCCACCGCCGACAAGGGAGAAAGTGCCTGTGGAAGTAGTTGACCACTTCATTCGTATGGCTCAACCACCAGCTCCTAAGCCTGTTGACTCAGACTATGAGCGCCACATCAGGAAGTTACATCGACAACGTCTACAGAAGGAGGCGAGCTCGAGCTCGAGCAAACAACAAGCAGCTGTCAAAAAATGCGGGAAAACTGTTGCACAGCTGGGAAAACAGGCGGCGCAATCGATCCCCCTGCTTGTTGTGCCGCCAACAACACGTGACAGTACGCGCACCCAATATTATTGTGGCCAAACAGTTTACGTTCCCGAGGTGGGCAATGTGGTAATAACCCGGAGCATATAATGCAGGCTGAAGAACTCAAGATCACTGTTGGAAAACTCCTCGAGATCGAGGACATGCCTCCGATTAGAGAGGAGGAAATAAAACGGAAATTTGTCCGGGGCCAACCTTTGGTCGAGCCAGAAGATGTCAAGAAGCTCCCAACGAGAATGTATGAATTGCATCAATGGTACATGGACATTAGCAAGAGATCCGATCGAGAGTCCCTCATGGTGTATGTCAAGAAGGATGATTACTACCATGAGAAAGCTGTGGCCATTGAGTATTCTGAACTGTTTCAGTTATACAATCAAGACGCACTCGACAAATCTATCGTCAGTTGCTATTGTCTGTAAGTGATTTCTTTCTGTAATTTAAGTCTCAAGCTAGCTGTAGTGATCCTTTTGATCAATCATTACGTGTAATTATCCTCACTATATTCTTTTTTGTGGTATTATGCAAGATGAAGATGTATGAAATGAGAAAAGGTGGACGCTATGGCATTGGGTTCATTGACCCAAACACCGTTAATGAATACACATGGAAATTAGATGCATATTATGAAAAAGAGGTAGAGGACAGCATGCTAGAGTTCTTGAAGCGCCTCAAATACAATGAAGATTACTTCCTTACAACTTCGAGTGAGTCACACTTTCTTGTACTACAAATTCTCTGTTTTTGCCTACTAGCTAGCTACATGTTTTTGCTTACACATGCCCGCTTAATTAAGACATGCAAACGTGTGTGCATGCAGATTTCATTGGATCTTGTGTATCATTAAAGTTGACGCCGGAACAGTTGAAATACTGGACTCGCTACTCACAGCAAAAGGTGACTACAACATCTTGTATGGGATAGTCAACAGGTAATTTCAATCATTATTTATAACTACATATCTCGGCCTATTTAGTTCGTCATTTCATGATATGAACTATTTAATAACCCCTTTATTCATTTTCTTTGTCGGCGGGCAGGGCTTGGGCAAGGTTCATCAGCGTCACGGAAGGCGAATGGAAACCACAGCTGAAATGGTTTCGATCCAAGGTAAGTAATTAAGTAGTACTAGCTAGCTAGCTAGCTGCCATCTCTTTAATTATCATGCTTGATTAATTATTATCTGATCAAATTAAATTCCATTCTCGTAATAAAGGCCCTGAAGCAGGCGCAGGGGACTGATCTGTGTGCATACTGTGTTTGCGAGAACATTCGCATGATGGCGTCCGAAAGGAGCAGATCTCAAAGACAGGAATGGGTACGCTTGTCAGAACACTATTCACAATTTTTACACCATTATCGATATCTAGTCACACAACTAATACACATGCATATTGATCTCCTTCTTAACAGTTCAATGAGGTGCGGGACAAGCTCCTACCAACGAAGCGCGTACAAGCACTTCAAGAGGAAATAGCGGGGTTTTTGCTCGACCAGGTCATAAATCCGAAGGGAGAATACTATTACCCGCTACCGCCCCCATCGACCAAGTCATGAACCACTTCCAATTATCATCGTGCTCCGAAGGCACCAATCAGACTAATGCCACTGGCTCCGAAGGCAACATATGCATATGTAGGAGAAATTGTATATAGCTATGCATGTGTGTATGTGTGAATTAATATGGTGGTTTGTGAGACATGATTGATGATATATATATGATTGGTTCTACTAGAATTCTATATATATATATATATATATACATAACGTGTACAATGTGTAGTACCGTAAAATACCAGCAAACGAAAAAGAATTAAAATGGAAAACACAAAATTAAATGAAAAAGAAATCATAAAACCAAAAACCCCCCAAACCATTTAGTACCGGTTGGTTTTACCAACCGGTACTAAAGGGCTCCCGGCCCCCAGAGCTGGCTCGTGCCACGTGGTATCCCTTTAGCACCGGTTCGTGCTGAACCGGTACTAAAGGGGGGGCCTTTAATTAGTGCCGAAATAATAGTGCCGGTTCCTAAACCGGCACTAAAGGGCCTTACGAACCGGTGCTATTGCCCGGTTTTCTACTAGTGGCATTACCGAGTGGGCCCAGAGATACCTCTCCGACAATCGGAGTGACAAATCCTAATCTCGAAATATGCCAACCCAACATCTACCTTTGTAGACACCTGTAGTACTCCTTTATAATCACCCAGTTACGTTGTGACGTTTGGTAGCACCCAAAGTGTTCCTCCGGCAAACGGGAGTTGCATAATCTCATAGTCATAGGAACATGTATAAGTCATGAAGAAAGCAATAGCAACATACTAAACGATCGGGTGCTAAGCTAATGGAATGGGTCATGTCAATCAGATCATTCAACTAATGATGTGATCCCGTTAATCAAATAACAACTCTTTGTTCATGGTTAGGAAACATAACCATCTTTGATTAACGAGCTAGTCAAATAGAGGCATACTAGTGACACTCTGTTTGTCTATGTATTCACACATGTATTATGTTTCCGGTTAATACAATTCTAGCATGATAATAAACATTTATCATGATATAAGGAAATAAATAATAACTTTATTATTGCCTCTAGGCCATATTTCCTTCACGTGGTTCATCCGATGAGATCATCGTGGAGCATGTGGGAGCCAACATGGGTATCCAGATCCCGCTGTTGTTTATTGACCGGAGAGTCGTCTCGGTCATGTCTGCATGTCTCCCGAACCCGTAGGGTCTACACACTTAAGGTTCGGTGACACTAGGGTTGTTAGGAAGACTTGTATGTGATTACCAAATGTTGTTCGGAGTCCTGGATGAGATCCCGGACGTCACGAGGAGTTCCGGAATGGTCCGGAGGTAAAGATTTATATATGGGAAGTTGTCATACGGTCGCCGGAAAGGTTCAGGGTCATATCGGTATTGTACCGGGGCCATCGGAGGGGTTCCGGGGGTCCACCGGGAGGGGCCACCTCTTCTGGAGGGCCTTATGGGCTGTATGGAGAAGGGAACCAGCCCAAGTGGGCTGGTGCACCACACCCCCTAGGGCCCATGCGCCTAGGGTTGGGGGGAAAACCTAAGGGGGGCGCCCCCTTGCTTGGGGGGCAAGCCCCCCTCCCCTTGCCCCCCCCCTCTAGATCTCATCTAGAGGGGGCCGGCCCCCTTTCCCCTTCCCCTATATATAGAAGGGTGAGGGGAGGGCTACATACAACATCCAAGGCGCAGCCCCTCACCTCCCCAACACCTCTCCTCCTCCATAAGAGCTTGGCGAAGCCCTGCCGGAGTACTGCAGCTTCACCACCACCACGCTGTCGTGCTGCTGTTGGAGCCCTCTTCCTCAACCTCTCCCTCCTCCTTGCTGGATCAAGGCGCGGGAGACGTCCTCGCTCCGTACGTGTGTTGAACGCGGTGGTGCCGTCCGTTCGGCGCTAGGATCTTCGGTGATTTGGATCACGACGAGTATGACTCCATCAACCCCGTTCTCTTGAACGCTTCCGCTCGTGATCTACAAGGGTATGTAGATGCACTCCTCTCTCCCTCGTTGCTAGATGACTCCATAGATTGATCTTGGTGATGCATAGAAAATTTTAAAATTCTGCTACGTTCCCCAACAGTGGCATCATGAGCTAGGTCTATGCGTAGTTACTATGCACGAGTAGAACACAAAGTAATTGTGGGCATTGATATTGTCAATTATCTTGCCGTTACTAGTCTTATCTTGATTCGGCGGCATCGTGGGATGAAGCGGCCCGGACCAACCTTACACATATGCTTACGTGAGACCGGTTCCACCGACTGACATGCACTAGATGCATAAGGTGGCTGGCGGGTGTCTGTCTCTCCCACTTTAGTCGGATCGGATTCGATGAACAGGCTCCTTATGAAGGGTAAATAGAAATTGGCAATTCACGTTGTGGTTTTGGCATAGGTAAGAAACGTTCTTGCTAGAAACCTATGGCAGCCACGTAAAAACTTGCAACAACAATTAGAGGACGTCTAACTTGTTTTTGCAGCAAGTGTTTTGTGATGTGATATGGCCAAAGGATGTGATGAATGATATATGTGATGTATGAGATGATCATGTTCTTGTAATAGGAATCACGACTTGCATGTCAATGAGTATGACAACCGGCAGGAGCCATAGGAGTTGTCTTTATTTATTTATGACATGCGTGTCAACATAAACGTCATGTAATTACTTTACTTTATTGCTAAAGCGTTAGCCATAGTAGTAGAAGTAATAGATGACGAGACAACTTCAAGAAGACACGATGATAGAGATCATGATGATGGAGATCATGGTGTCATGCCGGTGACAACGATGATCATGGAGCCCCGAAGATGGAGATCAAAAGGAGCAAATGATATTGGCCATATCATGTCACTATTTGATTGCATGTGATGTTTATCATGTTTTACATCTTATTTGCTTAGAACGATGGTAGCTTAAATAAGATGATCCCTCATAATAATTTCAAGAAAGTGTTCCCCCTAACTGTGCACCGTTGCGAAGGTTCGTTGTTTCGAAGCACCACGTGATGATCGGGTGTGATAGATTCTAACGTTTGAATACAGCGGGTGTAAGCCAGATTTACACACGCAATACACTTAGGTTGACTTGACGAGCCTAGCATGTACAGACATGGCCTCGGAACACGGAAGACCGAAAGGTCGAGCATGAGTCGTATAGAAGATACGATCAACATGAAGATGTTCACCGATGTTGGCTAGTCCGTCTCACGTGATGATCGGACACGGCCTAGTTAACTCAGATCATGTTATACTTAGATGACTGGAGGGATGTCTATCTGAGTGGGAGTTCATTGAGTAATTTGATTAGATGAACTTAATTATCATGAACTTAGTCTAAAATCTTTACAATATGTCTTGTAGATCAAATGGCCCACGTTGTCCTCAACTTCAACGCGTTCCTAGAGAAAACCAAGCTGAAAGACGATGGCAGCAACTATACAGACTGGGTCCGGAACCTGAGGATCATCCTCATAGCTGCAAAGAAAGATTATGTCCTAGAAGCACCGCTAGGTGACGCACCCGTCCCACAGAACCAAGACGTTATGAACGCTTAGCAGACACGTGCTGATGATTACTCCCTCGTTCAGTGCGGCATGCTTTACAGCTTAGAACCGGGGCTCCAAAAGCGTTTTGAGAGACACGGAGCATATGAGATGTTCGAAGAGCTGAAAATGGTTTTTCAAGCTCATGCCCGGGTCGAGAGATATGAAGTCTCTGACAAGTTCTTCAGCTGTAAGATGGAGGAAAATAGTTCTGTCAGTGAGCACATACTCAAAATGTCTGGGTTGCATAACCGCTTGACTCAGCTGGGAGTTAATCTCCCGGATGACGCGGTCATTGACAGAATCCTTCAGTCGCTTCCACCGAGCTACAAGAGCTTTGTGATGAACTTCAATATGCAGGGTATGGAAAAGACCATTCCTGAGGTATATTCAATGCTGAAATCAGCACAGGTAGAAGTCAAAAAGGAACATCAAGTGTTGATGGTGAATAAAACCACTAAGTTCAAGAAAGGCAAGGGTAAGAAGAACTTCAAGAAGGACGGCAAGGGAGTTGCCGCGCCCGGTAAGCAAGCTGCCGGGAAGAAGCCAAAGAATGGACCCAAGCCGAGACTAAGTATTTTTATTGCAAGGGAAGTGGTCACTGGAAGCGGAACTGCCCCAAATACTTAGCGGACAAGAAGGCCGGCAACACGAAAGGTATATGTGATATACATGTAATTGATGTGTACCTTACTAGTACTCGTAGTAGCTCCTGGGTATTTGATACCGGTGCGGTTGCTCACATTTGTAACTCAAAGCAGGAGCTGCGGAATAAAGGGAGACTAGCGAAGGACGAGGTGACGATGCGCGTCGGAAAAGGTTCCAAGGTCGATGTGATCGCCGTCGGCACGCTACCTCTACATTTACCTACGGGATTAGTTTTAAACCTCAATAATTGTTATTTCATACCAGCTTTGAGCATGAACATTGTATCAGGATCTCGTTTAATTCGAGATGGCTACTCATTTAAATCCGAGAATAATGGTTGTTCTATTTATATGAGAGATATGTTTTATGGTCATGCTCCGATGGTGAATGGTTTATTCTATAATGAATCTCGAGCATAATGCTACACATATTCATATTGTGAATACCAAAAGATGTAAGGTTGATAATGATAGTCCCACATACTTGTGGCACTGCCGCCTTGGTCACATAGGTATCGATCAAACGCATGAAGAAGCTCCATGCAGATGGACTTTCAGAGTCTCTTGATTACGAATCATTTAACACGTGCGAACCATGCCTCATGGGTAAAATGACCAAGACTCCGTTCTCAGGAACAATGGAGCGAGCAACCAACTTATTGAAAATCATACATACTGATGTGTGCGGTCCAATGAGTGTTGAGGCTCGCGGTGGCTATCGTTATGTTCTCACCCTCACTGATGACTTGAGTAGATATGGGTATGTCTACTTAATGAAACACAAGTCTGAGACCTTTGAAAAGTTCAAGGAATTTCAGAGTGAGGTTGAGAATCAACGTGATAGGAAAATCAAGTTCTTGCGATCAGATCGTGGGGAAGAATACTTGAGTCACGAATTCGGCACACACTTAAGAAAATGTGGAATAGTTTCACAACTCACGCCGCCTGGAACACCTCAGCGTAATGGTGTGTCCGAACGTCATAATCGCACTCTATTGGATATGGTGCGATCTATGATGTCTCTTACCGATCTACCGCTATCATTTTGGGGCTATGCTTTAGAGACTGCCGCATTCACTTTAAATAGGGCTCCGTCGAAATCCGTTGAGACGACACCGTATGAATTATGGTTTGGGAAGAAACCTAAGCTGTCATTTCTAAAAGTTTGGGGATGCGATGCTTATGTCGAGAAACTTCAACCTGAAAAGCTCAAACCCAAGTTGGAAAAATACGTCTTCATAGGATACCCTAAAGAAACTGTTGGGTATACCTTCTACCTCAGATCCGAAGGCAAGATCTTTGTTGCCAAGAATGGGTCCTTTCTAGAGAAAGAGTTTCTCTCGAAAGAAATAAGTGGGAGGAAAGTAGAACTTGATGAAGTATTACCTCTTGAACCGGTAAGTGGCGCGGCTCAAGAAAATGTTCCTGAGGTGCCTGCACCGACTAGAGAGGAAGTTAATGATGATGATCATGAAACTTCAGATCAAGTTACTACTGAACTTCGTAGGTCCACGAGGACACATTCCGCACCAGAGTGGTACGGCAACTCTGTCTTGAAAATCATGTTGTTAGACAACGGTGAACCTTCGAACTATGAAGAAGTGATGGCGGGCCCGGATTCCGACAAATGGCTGGAAGCCATGAAATCTGAGATACGATCCATGTATGAAAACGAAGTATGGACTTTGACTGACTTGCCCGATGATCGGCGAGCCATAGAAAATAAATGGATCTTTAAGAAGAAGACAGACGTGGATGGTAATGTGACCATCTATAAAGCTCGGCTTGTCGCTAAGGGTTATCGGCAAGTTCAAGGGGTTGACTACGATGAGACTTTCTCACCCGTAGCGAAGCTGAAGTCCGTCCGAATCATGTTAGCAATTGCCGCATTCTATGATTATGAGATATGGCAAATGGACATCAAAATGGCATTCCTTAATGTTTTCCTTAAGGAAGAATTGTATATGATGCAGCCGGAAGGTTTTGTCAATCCTAAGAATGCTGACAAGGTGTGCAAGCTCCAACGCTCGATTTATGGGCTGGTGCAAGCACCTCGGAGTTGGAACATTCGTTTTGATGAGATGATCAAAGCTTTTGGGTTTATGCAGACTTATGGAGAAGCCTACATTTACAAGAAAGTGAGTGGGAGCTCTGTAGCATTTCTCATATTGTATGTGGATGACATACTGTTGATGGGAAATGATATAGAATTCTTGGAGAGCATAAAGGCCTACTTGAACAAGTGTTTTTCAATGAAGGACCTTGGAGAAGCTGCTTATATATTAGGCATCAAGAGCTATAGAGATAGATCGAGACATCTCATTGGTCTTTCACAGAGTACGTACCTTGACAAGATATTAAAGAAGTTCAAAATGGATCAGTCAAAGAAGGGGTTCTTGCCTGTATTGCAAGGTACGAGATTGAGCACGGCTCAATGCCCGACCACGGCAGAAGATAGAGAAAGGATGAGTGTCGTCCCCTATGCCTGGGCCATAGGGTCTATCATGTATGCTATGCTATGTACTAGACCTGATGTAAACCTTGTCATATGTTTTGTAGGGAGGTACCAAAGTAATCCCGGCATGGAACACTGGACAGCGGTCAAAAATATCCTTAAGTACCTGAAAAGGACTAAGGACATGTTTCTCGTTTATGGAGGTGACGAAGAGCTCGTCGTAAAGGGTTACGTCGATGCTAGCTTCGACACAGATCTGGATGACTCTAAGTCACAAACCGGATACGTGTATATTTTGAATGGTGGGGCAGTAAGCTGGTGCAGTTGCAAGCAAAGCGTGGTGGCGGGATCTACATGTGAAGCGGAGTACATGGCAGCCTCGGAGGCAGCACCAAAAGCAGTCTAGGTGAAGGAGTTCATTACCAACCTAGGAGTCATACCCAATGCGTCGGGCCCGATGACTCTCTTCTGTGACAACACTGGAGCTATTGCCCTTGCCAAGGAGCCCAGGTTTCATAAGAAGACCAGGCATATCAAGCGTTGCTTCAACTCCATTCGTGAAAGTGTTCAAAATGGAGACATAGATATTTGTAAAGTACATATGGACCTGAATGTAGCAGATCCGTTGACTAAACCTCTCCCTAGAGCAAAACATGATCAACACCAGAACTGCATGGGTGTTCGATTCATCACAATGTAACTAGAATATTGACTCTAGTGCAAGTGGGATACTGTTGGAAATATGCCCTAGAGGCAATAATAAAATGGTTATTATTATATTTCTTTGTTCATGATAATTGTCTATTGTTCATGCTATAATTGTGTTATCTGGAAATCGTAATACATGTGTGAATACATAGACCACAACATGTCCCTAGTGAGCCTCTAGTTGACTAGCTCGTTGATCAAAAGATAGTCATCGTTTCCTGACTATGGACATTAGATTTCATTGATAACGGGATTACATCATTAGGAGAATGATGTGATGGACAAGACCCAATCCTAAGCTTAGCTCAAAGATCGTGTAGTTCGTTTGATGTAGCTTTTCTGAATGTCAAGTATCATTTCCTTAGACCATGAGATTGTGCAACTCCCGGATACCGTAGGAGTGCCTTGGGTGTGCCAAACGTCACAACGTAACTGGGTGACTATAAAGGTACATTACAGGTATCTCCAAAAGTGTCTGTTGGGTTGGCATGAATCGAGACTGGGATTTGTCACTCCGTATGACGGAGAGGTATCTCTGGGCCCACTCGGTAATGCATCATCATAATGAGCTCAATGTGATCAAGTGGTTGATCACAGGATCATGCATTACGGTACGAGTGAAGTGACTTGCCGGTAACGAGACTGAACAAGGTATTGGGATACCGACGATCGAGTCTCGGGCAAGTAACGTACCGATTGACAAAGGGAATTGTGTACGGATTGATTGAATCCTCGACATCGTGGTTCATCCGATGAGATCGTCGTGGAGCATGTGGGAGCCAACATGGGTATCCAGATCCCGATGTTTTTTATTGACCGGAGAGTCATCTCGATCATGTCTGCATGTCTCCCGAACCCGTAGGGTCTACATACTTAAGGTTCAGTGACGCTAGGGTTGTTAGGAAGACTTGTATGTGATTAGCGAATGTTGTTCAGAGTCCCGGATGAGATCCCGGACGTCACGAGGAGTTCCGAAATGGTCCGGAGGTAAAGATTTATATATGGGAAGTTGTCATATGGTCGCCGGAAAGGTTCGGGGTCATATCGGTATTGTACCGGGGCCACCGGAGGGGTTCCGGGGGTCCACCGGGAGGGGCCACCTCTTCCGGAGGGCCTTATGGGCTGTATGGAGAAGGGAACCAGCCCAAGTGGGCTGGTGCGCCACACCTCCTAGGGCCCATGCGCCTAGGGTTGGGGGGAAACCCTAAGGGGGCGCCCCTTGCTTGGGGGCAAGCCCCCCTCCCCTTGGCCGCCGCCCCCCCTCTAGATCTCATCTAGAGGGGGCCGGCCCCCTTCCCCCTTCCCCTATAAATAGAGGGGTGAGGGGAGGGCTGCATACAACATCCAAGCCGCAGCCCCTCCCCTCCCCAACACCTCTCCTCCTCCATAAGAGCTTGGCGAAGCCCTGCCGGAGTACTGCAGCTTCACCACCACCACGCCGTCGTGCTGCTGTTGGAGCCCTCTTCCTCAACCTCTCCCTCCTCCTTACTGGATCAAGGCGCGGGAGACGTCCTCGCTCCGTACGTGTGTTGAACGCGGAGGTGCCGTCCGTTCGGCGCTAGGATCTTCGGTGATTTGGATCACGATGAGTACGACTCCATCAACCCCGTTCTCTTGAACGCTTCCGCTCGTGATCTACAAGGGTATGTAGATGCACTCCTCTCTCCCTCGTTGCTAGATGACTCCATAGATTGATCTTGGTGATGCGTAGAAAATTTTAAAATTCTGCTACGTTCCCCAACACTTACCACCAACGTCTTATTTTGATTCGGCGATATTGTTGGATGAAGCGGCCCGGACCAACCTTACATGACCACATTCATGAGACCGGTTCCACTGACAGATGATGTCGCTTGAAGCTACGTCGGTATTTCCCCAAAGAGGAAGAGATGCTGCAGCACAGCGGCGGTAGGTATTTCCCTCAGATATGAAGCCAAGGTTATCGAACCCGTAGGAGAACCAAGCAACACAACGTAAACAGCACCTGCACACAAATAACAACTACTCGTAACCCAACGTGTCAAAGGGGTTGTCAATCCCTTTCGGGTAACGACGCCACAAATTGGCAAACGGACGTGAGAGAGTTGTAAATATTGATAGATCAAACGCCAAATAAAATAAATTGCAGCAAGGTATTTTTATTTTTGGTTTAATAGATCTGAAAGTAAAAGGCAAATAAAATAGATCGCGAAGGCAAATAATATGGGAAAGAGACCTGGGACCCATAGATTTCACTAATGGCTTCTCTCGAGAAAAATAGAAAATGGTAGGTAAACAAATTACTGTTTGGTAACTGATAGAACTTCAAATACTCATGACGATATCCAGGCAATGATCATTACATAGGCATCACGTCCAAGATTAATTGATCGACACCTGTCTGCATCTACTACTATTACTCCACACATCGGCCGCTATCCAGCATGCATCTAGTGTATTAAGTTCATGGAGAAATGGAGTAATGCAATAAGAACGATCACATGATGTAGACAAGATCTATCTATTTAGGGATAGACCCCATCGTTTTATCCCTTAGTAGCAATGATACATACGTGTCGGTTCCACTTCTGTCACTAGGATCAAGCACCGTAAGACCGAACCCACTACAAAGCACCTCTTCCCATTGCAAGATAAATAGATCAAGTTGGCCAAATAAAACCCAAATATCGGAGAAGAAATATGAGGCTATATGTAATCATGAATAAAAGAGATCAAAGAAACTCAAATACTTTCATGGATATAAAAACATAGATCTGATCGTAAACTCAAAGTTCATCGATCCCAAGAAACACACCGCAAAAAGAGTTACATCATATGGATATCCAAGAGACCATTGTATTGAGAATCAAGCGAGAGAGGAAGCCATCTAGCTACTAACTACGGACCCCGAAGGTCTACAAAGAACTACTCACGCATCATCAGAGAAGCACCAATGGAAGTAGTGAACCCCTCTGTGATGGTGTCTAGATTGGATCTGGTGGTTCTGGACTCTACAGCGGCTGGAATTGATTTTCGTCGACTCCCCTGTGGTTTCTGGAATATTGGGGTATTTATAGACCATAGGGGCGGTCCGGGGGCACCCGAGGTGGGCACAACCCACCAGGGCGTGCCAGGGCCTCGTGGCGCGCCCTGGTGGGTTGTGCTCTCCTCGGAGCACCCCCAGGCGCAACCTTGGCCTATTAGGTGTCTTCTGGTCCATAAAAAATCTCCGTAAAGTTTCGTGGCATTTGGACTCTGTTTGGTATTGATTTTCTGCGATGTAAAAAACATGCAAAAAACAGCAACTGGCACTTGGTACTAGGTCAATAGGTTAGTAAAAAAATGATATAAAATGACTATAAAATGATTATAAAACATCCAAGATTGATAATATAACGACATGGAACAATAAAAAATTATAGATACGTTGGAGACGTATCAACAGAGATGCAACTTGTTTTGCATAAAGGTGGATGGCGGGTGTCTGTTTCTCCAACTTTGGTTAAATCGAATTTGACTATGGCCAGTCCTTGTTGAAGGTTAAAATAGCATACTTGATGAAAAATCGTTGTGGTTTTGATGCGTAGGTAAGAACGGTTCTTGCTAGAAGCCTGTAGCAGCCACGTAAAATTTGCAACAACAAAGTAGAGGACGTCTAACTTGTTTTTGCAGGGCATGTTGTGATGTGATATGGTCAAGACATGAGGTGATATAAGTTATTGTATGAGATGACCATATTTTGTAAAAGTTATTGGCAACTGGAAGGAGCCTTATGGTTGTCGCTTTATTGTATGAAACGCAATTGGCATGTAATTGCTTTACTTTATCACTATGCGGTAGTGATAGTTGAGCAATAGTTGGTGAGACGACAACGATGCTACGATGGAGATCAAGGTGTCAAGCCGGTGATGATGGAGATCCTGACGGTGCTTTGGAGATGGAGATCAAAGGCAGAAGATGATGATGGCCATATCATGTCACATATTTTGATTGCATGTGATGTTTATCTTTTATGCATCTTATTTTGCTTAGTACGATGGTAGCATTATAAGATGATCCCTCACTAAATTTCAAGGTATAAGTGCTCTCCGTGAGTATGCACCGTTGCTATAGTTCGTCGTGCCGAGACACCACGTGATGATCGGGTGTGATAAGCTCTACATTCACATACAACGGGTGCAAGACAGTTTTACACGTACATAATACTCAGGTTAAACTTGACGAGCCTAGCATATATAGATATGGCCTCGGAACACTTAGACCGAAAGTTCGAACGTGGATCACGTGATGATCGGACATGGTTTAGTTGATATGGATCACGTGATCATTTAGATGACTAGAGGGATGTCTATCTAAGTGAGAGTTCTTAAGTAATATGATTAATTGGACTGAAATTTATCATGAACTTAGTCCTGATAGTTTTTGCATATCCATGTTGTTGTAGATCAATGGCCTGTGCTACTGTTCCCTTGAATTTTAATGCGTTCCTAGATAAAGCTAAGTTGAAAGATGATGGTAGCAACTACATGGACTGGGTCCATAACTTGAGGATTATCCTCATTGCTGCACAGAAGAATTACGTCCTGAAAGCACCGCTAGGTGCAAAGCCTGCTGCAGGAGCAACTTCGAACGTTATGAATGTCTGGCAAGCTAAATCTGATGACTACTCGATAGTTCAGTGTGCCATGCTTTACGGCTTAGAATCAGGACTTGAAAGACGTTTTGAACGTCATGGAGCATATGAGATGTTCCAAGAGTTGAAGTTAATATTTCAAGCAAATGCCCGAGTTGAGAGATATGAAGTTTCCAACAAGTTCTATAGCTGCAAGATGGAGGAGAACAGTTCGGTTAGTGAACACATACTCAGAATGTCTGGGTACCATAACCACTTGACTCAACTGGGAGTTAATCTTCTGGATGATAGTGTCATTGACTGAGTTCTTCAATCACTGCCACAAAGCTATAAAGGCTTCGTGATGAACTATAATATGCAAGGGATGGAAAAAACAATTCCCGAGCTCTTCGCAATGCTTAAGGCTGCGGAGGTAGAAATCAAGAAGGAGCATCAAGTGTTGATGGTTAACAAGACCACTAGTTTCAAGAAAAAGGGCAAAGGGAAGAAGGGGAACTTCAAGAAGAATAGCAAGCAAGTTTCTACTCCCGTGAAGAAGCCCAAGTCTAGACCTAAGCCTGAAACTGAGTGCTTCTACTGCAAAGGGACTGGTCACTGCAAGCGAAACTGCCCCAAGTATTTGGTGGATAAGAAGGATGACAAAGTGAAAGGTACATTTGATATACGTGTTATTGATGTGTACCTTACTAATGCTCGTAGTAGAGCCTGGGTATTTGATACTAGTTCTGTTGCTCATATTTGCAACTCGAAACAGGGGCTACGGATTAAATGAAGATTGGCTAAGGACGAGTTGACGATGCGCGTCGGAAATGGTTCCAAGGTCGATGTAATCGCCGCCCGCACGCTACCTATACATCTACCTTCGGAATTAGTTTTAGACCTGAATAATTGTTATTTGGTGCCAGCGTTGAGCATGAACATTATATCTGGATCTTGTTTGATGTGAGACGGTTATTCATTTAAATTGGAGCATAATGGTTGTTCTATTTATATGAGTAATATCTTTTATGGTCATGCACCCTAGATGAGTGGTCTATTTTTGTTGAATCTCGATCGTAGTGATACACATATTCATAATATTGAAGCCCAAAGATGCAAAGTTAATAATGATAGTGCAACTTATTTGCGGCACTACCGTTTAGGTCATGTTGGTGTAAAGCACATGAAGAAACTCTATGCTGATGAGCTTTTGGAATCACTTGATTATGAATCACTTGATGCTTGCGAACCATGCCTCATGTGCAAGATGACTAAAACTCCATTCTCCGGAACAATGGAGCGAGCCACTGACTTATTGGAAATAATACATACTGATGTATGCGGTTCGATGAGTGTTGAGGCTCGCGGCAGGTATCGTTATTTTCAGACCTTCACAGATGATTTGAGCAGATATGGGTATATCTACTTAATGAAACATAAGTCTGAAACATTTAAAAAGTTTAAAGAATTTCAGTGTGAAGTGGAAAATCATCATAACAAGAAAATCAAGTTTCTACGATCCGATCGTGGAGGCGAATATTTGAGTTAAGAGTTTGGTCTTCATTTGAAACAATGTGGCAGAGTTTCACAACTCACGCCACCTGGAACACTGTTGGGGAACGTAGTAATTTCAAAAAAAAATCCTACGCACACGCAAGATCATGGTGATGCATAGCAACGAGAGGGGAGAGTGATGTCTACGTACCCTCGTAGACCGAAAGCGGAAGCGTTATAACAACGCGGTTGATGTAGTCGTATGTCTTCACGGCCCGACCGATCAAGCACCGAAACTACGACAGCTCCGAGTTCTAGCACACGTTCAGCCCGATGACGATCCCCGGACTCCGATCCAGCAGAATGTCGGGGAAGAGTTCCGTCAGCATGACGGCATGGTGACGATCTTGATGTTCTACCATCGCAAGGCTTCGCTTAAGCACCTCTACAATATTATCGAGGATTATGGTGGAGGGGGGCACCGCACACGGCTAAGAGATCAATGATCAATTGTTGTCTCTATGGGGTGCCCCCCTGCTCCCTGTATATAAAGGAGCAAGGGGGGAGGCGGCCGGCCTAGGAGGAGGGCGCGCAAAGGGGGAGTCCTACTCCCGGTGGGAGTAGGACTCCTCCTTCCCTTGTTGGAGTAGGAGAGAAGGAAAGAGGGGGAGAGGAACAAGGAAAAGGGGGCTGCACCCCTTGTCCAATTCGGACCAGAGGGGGGGCACGTGCCTCCTTCCTTTTGGCCTCTCTCCTCTATTCCCGTATGGCCCAATAAGGCTCATATACTCCCCGGCGAATTCCCGTAACTCTCCGGTACTCCGAAAAATACCCGAATCACTCGGAACCTTTCCGATGTACGAATATAGTCGTCCAATATATCGATCTTTACATCTCGACCATTTCGAGACTCCTCGTCATGTCCCCGATCTCATCCGGGACTCCGAACTCCTTCGGTACATCAAAACTCATAAACTCATAATATAACTATCATCGAAACCTTAAGCGTGCGGACCCTACGGGTTCGAGAACAATGTAGACATGACTGAGACACGTCTCCGGTCAATAACCAATAGCGGAACCTGGATGCTCATATTTTCTCCCACATATTCTACGAAGGTCTTTATCGGTCAAACCGCATAACAACATACGTTGTTCCCTTTGCCATCGGTATGTTACTTGCCCGAGATTCGATCGTTGGTATCTCAATACCTAGTTCAATCTCGTTACTGGCAAGTCTCTTTACTCGTTCCGTAATACATCATCCCGCAACTAACTCATTAGTTGCAATGCTTGCAAGGCTCAAGTGATGTGCATTACCGAGATGGCCCAGAGATACCTCTCCCACAATCGCAGTGACAAATCCTAATCTCGAAATACGCCAACCCAACAAGTACCTTCGGAAACACCTGTAGAGCACCTTTATAATCACCTAGTTACGTTGTGACATTTGGTAGCACACAATGTGTTCCTCTGGTAAACGGGAGTTGCATAATCTCATAGTCATAGGAACATGTATAAGTCATGAAGAAAGCAATAGCAACAAACTAAACGATCAAGTGCTATGCCAATGGAATGGGTCAAGTCAATCACATCATTCTCCTAATGATGTGATCCCGTTAATCAAATGACAACTCATGTCTATGGTTAGGAAACATAACCATCTTTGATTAACGAGCTAGTCAAGTAGAGGCATACTAGTGACACTCTGTTTGTCTATGTATTCACACATGTATTATGTTTCCGGTTAATAAAATTCTAGCACGAATAATAAACATTTATCATGATATAAGGAAATAAATAATAACTTTATTATTGCATCTAGGGCATGTTTACTTCAGTATCCCACTTGCACTAGAGTCAATAATCTAGTTCACATCGCCATGTGATTTAATACCAATAGTTCACATCACCATGTGATTAACACCCATAGTTCACATCGACATGTGACCGACACCCAAAGGGTTTACTAGAGTCAATAATCTAGTTCACATCGCTATGTGATTAACACCCAAAGAGTACTGAGGTGTGATCATGTTTTGCTTGTGAGAGAAGTTTAGTCAACGGGTGTGCCACATTCAGATCCGTATGTATTTTGCAAATTTCTATGTCAACAATGCTCTGCACAGAGCTACTCTAGCTAATTGCTCCCACTTTCAATATGTATCCAGATTGAGATTTAGAGTCATCTGGATCAGTGTCAAAATTTGCATCGACGTAACCCTTTATGACGAACCTTTTGTCACTTCCATAATCGAGAAACATATCCTTATTCCACTAAGGATAATTTTGACCAATGTCCGGTGATCTACTCCTAGATCACCATTGTACTCCCTTGCCAAACTCAGGGCAGGGTATACAATAGGTCTGGTACACAGCATGGCATACTTTATAGAACCTATGGCTGAGGCATAGGGAATGACTTTCATTCTCCATCTATCTTCTGTCGTGGTCGGGTTTTGAGTCTTACTCAACTTCACACCTTGTAACACAGGCAAGAACTCCTTCTTTGACTGTTCCATTTTGAACTACTTCAAAATCTTGTGAAGGTATGTACTCATTGAAAAACTTATCAAGCGTCTTGACCTATCTCTATAGAACTTGATGCTCAATATGTAAGCAGCTTCACCAAGGTCTTTCTTTGAAAAAACTCCTTTCAAATATTCCTATATGCTTTGCAGAATAATTCTAAATCATCTCCGATCAACAATATGTCATACATATACTTATCAGAAATGATGTAGTGCTCCCACTCACTTTCTTGTAAATACAGGCGTCACCGCAAGTCTGTATAAAACTATATGCTTTGATCAACTTATCAAAGTGTATATTCCAACTCCGAGATGCTTGCACCAGTCCATAGATGGATCGCTGGAGCTTGCATATTTTGTTAGCTCCTTTAGGATTGACAAAACTTTCTTGTTGCATCATATACAACTCTTCTTTAATAAATCCATTAAGGAATGTAGTTTTGTTTATCCATTTGCCAGATTTCATAAAATGTGGCAATTGCTAACATGATTCGGACAGACTTAAGCATAGATACGAGTGAGAAACTCTCATCGTATTCAACACCTTGAACTTGTCGAAAACCTTTTGCGACAATTCTAACTTTGTAGATAGTAACACTACTATCAGCGTCTGTCTTCCTCTTGAAGATCCATTTGATTTCAATGGCTCGCCGATCTTTTGGGCAAGTCCATCAAATTCCATACTTTGTTCTTATACATGGATCTCATCTCAGATTTCATGGCCTCAAGCCATTTCGCGGAATCTGGGCTCATCATCGCTTCCTCATAGTTCGTAGGTTCATCATGGTCAAATAACATGACCTCCAGAACAGGATTACCGTACCACTCTGGTGTGTATCTTACTCTGGTTTACCTACGAGGTTTGGTAGCAACTTGATCTGAAGTTACATGATCATCATCATTAGCTTCCTCACAAATTGGTGTAGTAGTCACAGGAACATATTTCTGTGATGAACTACTTTCCAATAAGGGAGCAGGTACAGTTACCTCATCAAGTTCTACTTTCCTCCCACTCACTTCTTTCGAGAGAAACTCCTTCTCCAGAAAGGATCCATTCTCAGCAACGAATATCTTGCCTTCGGATCTGTGATAGAAGGTGTACCCTACATTTTCTTTTGGGTATCATATGAAGACGCACTTCTCCAATTTGGGTTTGAGCTTATAAGGTTGAAACTTTTTCACATAAGCATTGCAACCTCAAACTTTAAGAAACGATAGCTTAGGTTTCTTGCCAAACCATAGTTCATACAGTGTTGTCTCAACGGATTTAGATGGTGCCCTATTTAACGTGAATGCAGTTGTCTCTAATGCATAACCCCAAAACGATAGTGGTAGATCGGTAAGAGACATCATAGATCGCACCATATCTTATAAAGTACGGTTATGACGGTCGGACTCACCATTACACTGTGGTGTTTGAAGGAAATATGCCCTAGAGGCAACAATAAAGTTATTATTTATTTCCTTATATCATGATAAATGTTTATTATTCGTGCTAGAATTGTATTAACCGGAAACATAATACATGTGTGAATACATAGACAAACAAAGTGTCACTAGTATACCTCTACTTGACTAGCTCGTTAATCAAAGATGGTTATGTTTCCTAACCATAAACATGAGTTGTCATAATAGCTAATGGAATGGGTCAAGTCAATCACATCATTCTCCTAATGATGTGATCCCGTTAATCAAATGACAACTCATGTTTATGGTTAGGAAACATAACCATCTTTGATTAACGAGCTAGTCAAGTAGAGGTATACTAGTGACACTTTGTTTGTCTATGTATTCACACATGTATTATGTTTCCGGTTAATACAATTCTAGCACGAATAATAAACATTTATCATGATATAAGGAAATAAATAATAACTTTATTGTTGCCTCTAGGGCATATTTCCTTCAAACACCACAACGTAATGGTGTGCCCGAACGTCGTAACCGTACTTGATTAGATATGGTGCGATCTATAATGTCTCTTACCGATTTACCACTATCATTTTGGGGTTATGCTTTAGATACGGATGCATTCGCGTTAAATAGGGCACCATCTAAATCCGTTGAGACGACACCATATGAAATGTGGTTTGGCAAGAAACCTAAGTTGTTGTTTCTTAAAGTTTGGGGTCGTGATGCTTATGTGAAAAAGCTTCAGCCTGATAAGCTTGAACCCAAATCAAAGAAATGCATCTTCATAGGATACCCAAAGGAAACTACTGGGTACACATTCTATCACAGATCCGAAGGCAAGATATTCATTCCTAAGAATGGATCCTTTCTAGAGAAGGAGTTTCTCTCGAAAGAAGTGAGTGGGAGGAAAGTAGAACTTGATGAGGTAGTTGTACCTTCCCTCAAATTGGAAAGTAGTTCATCATAGAAATCAGTTCATATGATGCATACACCAATTAGTAAGGAAGTTAATGATGATGATCATGAAACTTCAGATCAAGTTACTACCGAACCTCGTAGGTCAACCAGAGTACGTTCCGCACCAGAGTGGTACGGTAATCCTATTCTGGAAATCATGTTACTAGACCATGACGAACCTACAAACTATGATGAAGCGATGATGAGCCCAGATTCTGCGAAATGGCTTGAGGCCATGAAATCTGAGATGGGATCCATGTGTGAGATCAAAGTGTGGACTTTGGTTGACATGCCCGATGATCGGTGCTACCTCTTGAGCATTGCATTGGATTTCCCCGAAGAGGAAGGGATGATGCAGCAAAGTAGCGTAAGTATTTCCCTCAGTTTTTGAGAACCAAGGTATCAATCCAGTAGGAGGCTACGCTCGAGTCCCTCGTACCTACACAAAAACAATAGCTCAACGCAACCAACGCGCTTAGGGGTTGTCAATCCCTTCACGGTCACTTGCGGAAGTGAGATCTGATAGAGATGCTAAATAATATTTTTGGTATTTTTGGTATAGAGATGGAAAGTAAATAAAGTAAAAGCAAAGTAAAAGCAAAGCAATAATAAAGTGACGCAGATTGATATGATGAGAAAGAGACCCGGGGGCCATAGGTTTCACTAGTGGCTTCTCTCAAGAGCATAAATATTCTACGGTGGGTGAACAAATAACTGTTGAGCAATTGACAGAATTGAGCATAGTTATGAGAATATCTAGGTATGATCATGTATATAGGCATCACGTCCGAGACAAGTAGACCGAAACGATTATGCATCTACTACTATTACTCCACTCATCGACCGCTATCAAGCATGCATCTAGAGTATTAAGTTAAACACAAAGTAACGCCTTAAGCAAGATGGCATGATGTAGAGGGATAGTTTCATGCAATATGATAAAAAAAACCATCTTGTTATCCTCGATGGCAACGATACAATACGTGCCTTGCTGCCCCTTCTGTCACTGGGAAAGGACACCGCAAGATCGAACCCAAAGCTAAGCACTTCTTCCATGGCAAGAACAACCAATCTAGTAGGCCAAACCAAACTGATAATTCGAAGAGACTTGCAAAGATAACCAATCATACATAAAAGAATTCAGAGAAGATTCAAATATTATTCATAGATAGACTTGATCATAAACCCACAATTCATCGGTCTCAACAAACACACCTCAAAAAGAAGATTACATCGAATAGATCTCCACGAGAGAGGGGGAGAACATTGTATTGAGATCCAGAAAGAGAGAAGAAGTCATCTAGCTACTAGCTATGGACCCGTCGGGCTGAAGTAAACTACTCACACTTCATCGGAGGGGCTTGGATAATGATGTAGAAGCCCTCCATGATCGATGCGCCCTCCGGCGGAGCTCCGGAACATGCCCCAAGATGGGATCTCGTGGATACAGAAAGTTGCAGCGGTGGAATTAGGTTTTTGGCTCTGTCCCCGATCGTTTGGGGATACGTGAATATATATAGGAGGAAGAAGTACGTCGGTGGAGCTTCGAGGGGACCACGAGGCAGGGGGCGCGCCCTAGGGGGGGGGCCCTACCCTCGTGACCACCTCGTGGCTTTGCTTGACGGAGGGTCCAAGTCTCCTGAATCTTATCTGATGAGGAAATCACGTTTTCGAAGATTTCATTCCATTTGGACTCCGTTTGATATTCCTTTTCTTTGAAACCCTAAAACAGGCAAAAAACAGCAATTCTGAGTTGGGCCTCCGGTTAATAGGTTAGTCCCAAAAATAATATAAAAGTGGAAAATAAAGCCCAATAAAGTCTAAAACAGTAGATAATATAGCATGGAGCAATCAAAAATTATAGATACGTTGGAGACGTATCAAGAATCCCCAAGCTTAATTCCTGCTCGTCCTCGAGTAGGTAAATGATAAAAACAGAATTTTTGATGCGGAGTGCTACTTGGCATAATTTTAATGTAATTCTTCTTAATTGTGGTGTGAATATTCAGATTCGAAAGATTCAAGACAAAAGTTCATATTGACATAAAAATGATAATACTTCAAGCATACTAACTAAGCAATTATGTCTTCTCAAAATAACATGGCCAAAGAAAGTTAGTCCCTACAAAATCATATAGTTTAGTCATGTTTCATTTTCGTCACACAAGAATGCTATGATCATGCACAACCTCGATGACAAGCCAAGCAATTGTTTCATACTTTAGTAATCTCAAACCTATAAACCTTCACGCAATATATGAGCGCGAGCCATGGACATAGCACTATGGGTGGAATAGAATATAAAGAAGGGGGGTTATGTGGAGAAGACAAAAAAGGAGAAAGTCTCACATCAACGAGGCTAATCAATGGGCTATGGAGATGCCCACCGATTGATGTTAATGCAAGGAATAGGGATTGCCATGCAACGGATGCACTAGAGCTATAAATGTATGAAAGCTCAACAAAAGAAACTAGTGGGTGTGCATCCAACTTGCTTGCTCATGAAGACCTAGGGCACTTGAGGAGGCCCATTGTTGGAATATACAAGCCAAGTTCTATAATGAAAAATTCCTACTAGTATATGAAAGTGATAACATGAGAGACTCTCTACTATGAAGATCATGGTGCTACTTTGAAGCACAAGTGTGGTAAAAGGATAGTAACATTGTCTCTTCTCTCTTTTTCTCTCTTTTTTAGGGCCTTCTCTTTTTATGGCCTTTCTCTTTTTTTTATTCCTCACTTGGGACAATTCCCTAATAATGATGATCATCACACTTCTATTTATTTACAACTCAATGATTACAACTCGATACTAGAACAAATATGACTCTATATGAATGCCTCCGGCGGTGTACCGGGATATGCGATGAACCAAGAGTGACATGTATGAAAGAATTATGAACGGTGGATTTGCCACAAATACTATGTCAACTACATGATCATGCTAAGCAATATGACAATGATGAGTGTGTCTTGATGAACGGAATGATGGAAAGTTGCATGGCAATATATCTCGGAATGGCTATGTAATGCCATAATAGATAGGTATGGTGGCTGTTTTGAGGAAGATATAAGGAGGTTTATGTGTGAAAGAGTGTATCATATCACGGGGTTTGGATGCACCGGCGAAGTTTGCGCCAACTCTCAATGTGAGAAAGGGCAATGCACGGTACCGAAGAGGCTAGCAAGGATGGAAGGGTGAGAGTGCGTATAATCCATGGACTCAACATTAGTCATAAAGAACTCACATACTTATTGCAAAAATCTACAAGTAATCAAAAACCTCGGCACTACGTGCATGCTCGTAGGGGGATAGATTGGTAGGAAAAGACCATCGCTCGTCCCCGACCGCCACTCATAAGGAAGACAATCAAATAACACCTCATGTTTCAAATTTGTTGCATAACATTTATCATACGTGCATGCTACGGGACTTGCAAACCTCAACACAAGTATTTCTCAATTTCACAACTACTCAACTAGCATGACTTTGATACTATTACCTCCATATCTCAAAACAATCATCAAGCATCAAACTTTTCTTAGTATTCAACACACTCATACGAAAGTTTTATTATTAATCTTGCATACCAAGCATATTAGGATTTTAAGCAAATTACCATGCTATTAAGAATCTCAAAATAATCTAAGTGAATCATGAGAGATCAATAGTTTCTATAAAACAAATCTACCACCATGCTCTAAAAGATATAAGTGAAGCACTAGAGCAAAACTATAAAGCTCAAAAGAAATAAGTGAAGCACATAGAGTATTCTATAAAATTCCAAATCATGTATGGCTCTCTCAAAAGGTGTGTACAGCAAGGATGATTGTGGTAGACTAACAAGCAAAGACTCAAACAATAAAAGACGCTCCAAGCAAAACACATATCATGTGGTGAATAAAAATATAGCTCCAAGTAAAGTTACCGATAGAAGTAGACGAAAGAGGGGATGCCTTCTGGGGCATCCCCAAGCTTTGGCTTTTAGGTGTCCTTAGATTATCTTGGGGGTGCCATGGGCATCCCCAATCTTAGGCTCTTTCCACTCCTTGTTCCATAATCCATCAAATCTTTACCCAAAACTTGAAAACTTCACAACACAAAACTTAAAGTAGAAAACTCGTGAGCTCCGTTAGCAAAAGAAAACAAAAGACCACTTCAAGTTACTGTAATGAACTCATTTTTTATTTATATTGGTGTTATAACTACTGTATTCCAACTTCTCTATGGATTATAAACTATTTTACTAGCCATAGATTCATCAAAATAAGCAAACAACACACGAAAAACAGAATCTGTCAAAAACAGAACAGTCTGTAGTAATCTGTAGCTAGCGCAAGATCTGGAACCCCAAAAATTCTAAAATAAATTTATGGACGTGAGTAATTTATCTATTAAACATCTGCAAAAATAATTAACTAAGTAGCACTTTCCAAATAAAAATGAAAGCAGTTCTCGTGAGCGCTAAAGTTTCTTTTTTTACAGCAAGTTCAACAAGACTTTCCCCGAGTCTTCCCAACGGTTCTACTTGGCACAAAAACTAATTAAACACAAAAAAACACCCAAAACAGAGGCTAAATAATTTATTTATTGAATAACAGCAAGGATAAATATTGGGTTGTCTCCCAACAAGCGCTTTTCTTTAAAGCCTTATAGCTAGGCATAATATTTCAATGATGCTTACATGAAAGACAAGGATTGAAGCACAAAGAGAGCATCATAAAACACGTGAAAACACATCTAAGTCTAACATACTTCCTATGAATAGGCATCTTATAGGCAAAAAACTTATCAAGGCAAGCAACAACTAGCATATGCAAGGAAGCGGAAACAAACAATAGCAATCTCACCATAACGAGAGGTAATTTAGTAACATGAAAATTTCTACCACCATATTTTCCTCTCTCATAATAATTGTATGTGGGATCATAAGCAAATTCAACAAAATAGCTATCACATAAAATATTTTCAACACGATCCACATACATGCAAAGTTTACACTCTTCAAAAATAGTGGGATTAACATTAACTAAAGTCATGACTTCTCCAAACCCACTTTTAATAATATTGCAAACACTATTATCAATCTCACATTCATCATGGGGCTGAAAAAAAAATTCAATATCATAAGAAGAATCACCCCAATCATGATCATTACAACAAGTAGTAGACATAGCAAAACTAGCATCCCCAGGCTTAGGGTTTTGCATATTATTAGCATAATTGACATCAAGAGAATTTATAGTAAAATTATTGCAATCATGATTTTTATTCAAAGATCTATCGTGAATCACTTCATAAAGTAATTCATCACGCTTTTCAGATTCACGAATTTCAAGCAAAACTTCATAAAGATAATCTAGTGCACAAAACTCACTAGCAATTGGTTCATCATAATTGGATCTCTTAAAAAGATTAGCAAGTGGATGAGGATCCATAAATCTTAGGCTCTCTATTTAGTAATAAATAAACAACTATTCCAACCATACGAGGAAACAAGAAACGGGAAAAAGAGGCAAATAGAGAGGGAGGATAGAGAGAGAGAGGGCGAATAAAAGGCAAGGGTGAAGTGGGGGAGAGGAAAATGAGAGGCAAATGGCAAACAATGTAATGCGGGAGATAGGGATTGTGATGGGTACTTGGTATGTTGACTTTTGCGCAGACTCCCCGACAACGGCGCCAGAAATTCTTCTTACTACCTCTTGAGCACTGCGTTGGATTTCCCCGAAGAGGAAGGGATGATGCAGCAAAGTAGCGTAAGTATTTCCCTCAGTTTTTGAGAACCAAGGTATCAATCCAGTAGGAGGCTACGCTCGAGTCCCTCATACCTACACAAAAACAATAGCTCAACGCAACCAACGCGCTTAGGGGTTGTCAATCCCTTCATGGTCACTTACGAAAGTGAGATCTGATAGAGATGATAAATAATATTATTGGTATTTTTGGTATAGAGATGCAAAGTAAATAAAGTAAAAGCAAAGCAATAATAAAGTGACGGAGATTAGTATGATGAGAAAGAGACCCGGGGGCCATAGGTTTCACTAGTGGCTTCTCTCAAGACCATAAGTATTCTACGGTGGGTGAACAAATTACTGTTGAGCAATTGACAGAATTGAGCATAGTTATGAGAATATCTAGGTAAGATCATGTATATAGGCATCACGTCCGAGACAAGTAGAATGAAACGATTCTGCATCTACTACTATTACTCCACTCATCGACCGCTATCCATCATGCATCTAGAGTATTAAGTTAAAAATAGAGTAATGCCTTAAGCAAGATGACATGATGTAGAGGGATAGTTTCATGCAATATGATAAAAAAACTATCTTGTTATCCTCGATGGCAACGATACAATACGTGCCTTGCTGCCCCTTCTGTCACTGGGAAAGGACACCGCAAGATCGAACCCAAAGCTAAGCACTTCTCCCATGGCAAGAACAACCAATCTAGTAGGCCAAACCAAACTGATAATTCGAAGAGACTTGCAAAGATAACCAACCATACATAAAAGAATTCAGAGAAGATTCAAATATTATTCATAGATAGACTTGATCATAAACCCACAATTCATCGGTCTCAACAAACACACCGCAAAAAGAAGATTACATCGAATAGATCTCCACGAGAGAGGGGGAGAACATTGTATTGAGATCCAAAAAGAGAGAAGAAGCCATCTAGCTACTAGCTATGGACCCGTAGGTCTGAAGTAAACTACTCACACTTCATCAGAGGGGCTTGGATGATGATGTAGAAGCCCTCCGTGACCGATGCCCCCTCCGGCGGAGCTCCGGAACAGGCCCCAAGATGGGATCTCATGGATACAGAAAGTTGCGGTGGTGGAATTAGGTTTTTGGCTCTGTTCCCTATTGTTTGGGGGTACGTGGATATATATAGGAGGAAGAAGTAGGTCGGTGGAGCTTCGAGGGGCCCACGAGGCAGGGGGCGCGCCCTAGGGGCGGGGGCGCCCCCTACCCTCGTGACCACCTCGTGACTTTCTTGACGGAGGGTCCAAGTCTCCTAGATCTTATCTGATGAGAAAATCACGTTTCCGAAGGTTTCATTCCGTTTGGACTCTGTTTGATATTCCTTTTCTTAGAAACCATAAAACAGGCAAAAAATAGCAATTCTGGGCTGGGCCTCCGGTTAATAGGTTAGTGCCAAAAATAATATAAAAGTGGAAAATAAAGCCCAATTATGTCTAAAACAGTAGATAATATAGCATGGAGCAATCAAAAATTATAGATACGTTGGAGACGTATCAATTGGCAAGCCATAGAGATAAATGGATCTACAAGAAGAAGACTGACATTGACAGTAATGTTACTGTCTACAAAGCTCGACTTGTTGCGAAAGGTTTTCGACATGTTCAAGGAGTTGACTGCGATGAGACCTTCTCACCCGTAGCGATGCTTAAATCTGCCCGAATCATGTTAGCAATTGCCGCATTTTATGACTATAAAATTTGGCAAATGGATGTCAAAACTGCATTCCTTAGTGGATTTCTTAAAGAAGAGTTGTATATGATGCAACCAGAAGGTTTTGTCGATCCTAAAGGTGCTAACAAAGTGTGCAAGCTCCAATGATCCATTTATGGACTGGTGCAAGCATCTCGGAGTTGGAATACACGCTTTGATAGTGTGATCAAAGCATATGGTTTTATACAGACTTTTGGAGAAGCCTGTATTTACAAGAAAGTGAGTGGGAGCTCTGTACCATTTCTAATATTATATGTGGATGACATATTGTTTATTGGGAATAATACTGTATTTCTGGATAGCATAAAGGGATACTTGAATAAGATTATTTCAATAAAAAACCTCGGTGAAGTTGCTTATATATTGAGCATCAAGATCTATAGAGATAGATCAAGACGCTTGATAGGACTTCCACAAAGCACATACCTTGACATGATTTTGAAGGAGTTCAAAATGGATCAGTCAAAGAAAGGGTTCTTACCTGTGTTACAAGGTGTGAAGTTGAGTAAGACTCAAAACCCGACCACGTCAGAATATAGAGGGAGAATGAAAGTCATTCCCTATGCCTCAGCCATAGGTTCTATAAATTATGTTATGTTGTGTACCAGACCTATTGTTTACCTTACCATGAGTTTGGCAAGGGGGTATGATAGTGATCCAGGCGTGGATCACTTGGCAGCGGTCAAACTTATCCTTAGTTACCTAAGACGACTAAGGAAATATTTCTCGGTTATGGAGGTGATAAAGATAAAGAGTTCGTCGTAAGGAGTTACGTCGATGCAAGCTTTGACACTAATCTAGATGACTCTGAGTCTCGATCTGGATACATATTGAAAGTGGGAGCAATTACCTAGAGTAGCTCCATGCAGAGCATTGTAGACATGGAAAATTTGCAAAATACATATGGATCTGAATGTGGCAGACCCGTTGACTAAACTTCTCTCACAAGCAAAACATGATCACACCTTAGTACTCTTTGGGTGTTAATCACATAGCTATGTGAACTAGATTATTGACTCTAGTAAACCCTTTGGGTGTTGGTCACATGGCGATGTGAACTGTGGGTAAATCACATGCCGATGTGAACTAGATTATTGACACTAGTGCAAGTGGGAGACTGAAGGAAATATGCCCTAGAGGCAATAATAAAGTTGTTATTTATATTTCCTTATATCATAATAAAGATTAATTATTCATGCTAGAATTGTATTAACTGGAAACTTGATACATGTGTGAATACATAGACAAAACAGAGTGTCCCTAGTATGCCTCTACTTGACTAGCTCATTAATCAAAGATGGTTAAGTTTCCTGACCATAGACATGTGTTGTATTTGATAAACGGGGTCACATCATTAGAGAATGATGTGATGGACTAGACCCATCCGTTAGCTTAGCATAATGATCGTTAAGTTTTATTGCTATTGCTTTCTTCATGACTTATACATATTCCTCTGACTATGAGATTATGCAACTCCTGAATACCGGAGGAACACCTTGTGTGCTATCAAACATCACAACGTAACTGGGTGATTATAAAGATGCTAGAGGTGTCTCTGAAGGTGTTTGTTGGGTTGGCATAGATCGAGATTAGGATTTGTCACTCCGAGTATCGGAGAGGTATCTCTGGGCCCTCTCGGTAATGCATATCACTATAAGCCTTGCAAGAAATGTGACTAATCAGTTGGTTGTGGGATGATGCATTACGGAACGAGTAAAGAGAGTTGCCGGTTACGAGACTGAACTAGGTATGATGATACCGACGATCGAATCTCGGGCAAGTAACATACCGATGACAAAGGGAATAACGTATGTTGTCACTACGGTTTGACCGATAAAGATCTTCATAGAATATGTAGGAACCAAAATGAGCATCCAGGTTCCGCTATTGGTTATTGATCGGAGATGTGTCTCAGTCATGTCTACATAGTTCTCAAACCCGTAGGGTCCGCACGCTTAACGTTCGATGACGATTTGTATTATCAGTTATGTGTTTTGGTGACCGAAGATTGTTTGGAGTCTCAGGTGAGATCACGGACATGACGAGGAGCATCGAAATAGTCAAGAGGTAATGATTGATATATTGGACGAGAGTGACACTGAAATGGTTTCCGAACGTTTTGGATATTATCGGAGTACCGAGATGTTACCGGAACCCCTGGGGAAAGTAATGGGCCTACATGGGCCATAGGGGAGAGGGGAGGCAGCCCACAAGGGGTGGCCGCGCGCCCCTCCCATAGGGAGTCTGAATTGGACTAGGGGAGGGGGCGCGCCCCCCTTTCCTTTTCCTCTTCCCTCTCCCTTCCCTCTTTCCCCCTCCATGAGAAGGAAAAAGGGGGGTGAATCCTACTAGGACTGGAGTCCTAGTAGGACTCCCCTCTCCTTGGTGCGCCCTTGGTGGCCGGCTTCCTCCTCCCCTCCTTTATATATGGGGGCAGGGGGCATCCCAAGGCACAACAGTTATTCTCTAAGGTGACATCAACAATATATGGTTACTCTTGCATAATATAAAAATACGCACGCTCTTGTGTAAATCATATGAAAATTTTGTCACTATTTGATTTAATTTTACTAATGCCGCTAATTTATTCTTTCTTCGAAAACTTTGTTTTGGGAAACTTTCACTATTAAATCCTTGTTCTTGCATATTACGAAAAAGTGAATTTTCCGTGTAAAATTGTGTGCTATTTTTTTCATCATTTGCTTAATTGTTTTATGTATTCCTGATTTTTAAGTGTAATACTGATGCCACTAATTTCATTCTTCTTTAGATTTTTTGTTTTTCTTTATTTTATTTTTATTTATTAATCTCTAAGGTGACATCAAAAAAAGTATTAGAGTTTCAGTCGACCGACCCCTTCTTTTGTTTATCGGGTTAGTATTTCATGGTAATAAAATAGTATGGTAGTTCAGAAATATTGTGGTATTTTAATAATATTTATCAAACTGGATTTTAGTTATATATGGCAAGGGGGAGTTGTGTAGTTGGAAGAAATCCACGTCTAACTGTAGAGATGCTCGGTAGCAGTCTAGGAAGCTTCTTGTGTTCTTGGAGCTACAGAACGACAGAGCAACCAGCTGCAATATATTAGATACACATCGACAGATATGAATATATCTGACCCGGCTCTCGAGCCGTCAGTGCGAATCAAATTTCAAATAGAAAAGAAATAAAAGACAATTGCACCACGGATTACCTTTTGTTACCGAATCATCAAAATTAAAATATGCGAAGCGTGGTTCACGTGGTGTGCCAACTTGTCAAAGTGCGTGATTGGCACGAGATAGGGAGCGGCGTGAAACGTGGTTAACGTGGTGCGCAGATCATCATGTATAAATACGTACTACACATGAGGGCACTCTCCACACAGCTAGCTTAGCTAGCGCCAACAATGTGGTTCTCTGCATTGCTGGCTACTATAGTAGCAACGACGGTGCTCGCCATTCATGTGGTGCACATCCTGCACAAACACACCCGAAAGAGAGTTTCTCCTACATGGCCACCCGGCCCTGCCGGCCACCCCATCCTCGGCAACTTGGTCTATGTCATCGGGCCGCTCCGCAACAACCCACACACCACGCTCGCCACCCTCGCCCAAACCTATGGACCCATCTTATCCCTCCGTCTTGGTCTGACCCGCAACATCGTCGTGGTGTCATCCGCCGCGGCCGCTCACGAGGCCCTTGCCAAGAATGACGCAGCGCTCGCGTCCCGGCTTGTGCCGGACACCGTCCGCTCCATGTCATACGGCGCGACATCCATGGTCTTCCTTCCAAGCTCCAACCCGCTGTGGAAGCAGGACCGCGTCATCATGGGCGCCCGCTTCTCCTCCACCAAGGGCTTGGACACAATCCGGCCCATCTTGGAATGCCATGCCGGGCGTCTCACCGAGTACTTGAGGGCATGCTCTGGCACCGGCATGCCGGTCATAATCAGGGAGGCCGTGAACCGCACGGTGCTCAATGTCATATCCAACATCCTCTTCTCCGAGGATGTGGCGGACTTGAGCGCGCCGGGGGCCCAACCTTTCAGGGGACTCATAGTGCCGGTACTAGAGGAGTGGTCAAAATCCAACGTCTCTGACGCCTTCCCATTTCTCGCACCAATTGACCACCTCCTCGGCTCGCGTCGCCGCATCTCCATACATCTCGCCAAACTGTTCAACTTCTTTGACCAAGAGATCGTTCAGCGCCGGTTAGCTAGAACTGGCACTGGCAGTGGCAGTGAGAAGAACAACGACGTGCTGGACGTTCTCCTCGAGCGCCACGCCAAGTCCAAGCTCACTCGGCAAGAAATCATCACGTTCCTAACGGTACGTACATTCATTGAGTACTTGCTTTGCTTATAAATATTGTATGTATGAGGAATGTTCATTTGTTTTATTTCTGTACAGGATATGTTCATCGCCGCAAGTGACACGAGCACGGTGACAGTGCAGTGGGCTATGGCGCAGCTACTGCGCCACCCAGAGAAGATGAAGAAGGTGCGTAACGAGCTCGCAGCATGCCTTGGAGTTACGTCCAGTGACTTTGTCAAGGAGAGCGACCTCGACAACCTTCCCTACCTCCATGCCGTGGTGAAGGAGGCGTTGCGGCTGCACCCAGCAGTACCATTGATACCACGGGAGGTAGCTGCCGACGGAGTATCACTCGGTGGCTTCCGCATCCCAATCGGAACGGGTGTCGTTGTCAACTTGTGGGCAATCGGAAGGGACCCTACCGTATGGCCTCAACCTAACAAATTTGTGCCTGAAAGGTTCTTGGCTGGGGGTGAAGGCGAGGCCGTGCACTTTCAGGGCAAGGACGGCTATACTTATAGGCCATTCGGCGCCGGCCGGAGGGTGTGCCCTGGAATGGACTACGCTCTGCGATCAGTGCCTCTGCTGCTAGCCTCACTTGTCCACAAAACAGAATGGAGACTACCTGATGGCAAGGCGCCCGAGGATATTGACCTCAAGGACCGCTATGGCACTGTGCTGAATCTTGCAACGCCGCTCCGTGCCGTGCCAGTGTCCGCCGTGTGACGTGCATGGTTACTCCAAGACTATTATCTGCCGACATATTTCTTTTGAAAAAACATGTAATCTCTCCTATACTATTCCTAAATGATCTCCTGTAGAGGATTCCTACCCTTTAAGTCTTGTAATCTACATATAGTTATATACTAGCATGCGAGGCTCAGCAATACAACAAGCGATTCCACCAATTGTCTCCTCGCTAACCCCTCTTACATAAAATATTGATACAGAAGAGAAACTCAATGTCCCGGATAGGGAAATCAATTATTCCATAAAATCAAGTAATTTTTTATCAATATCTTGTGTCCTTGTCTAATTATTGAGATGCTACTATCTGCCACATAATTTTGTTGGAAAAAACTTATAAGGCTTGTAAAGTTCAACTAGTCCAACAAGAATATTGGCTTGGAAGAGAAAATTGAATATTTCCCAGGCAGGGAAA